>NC_056625.2:32829418-33129418 GCF_002870075.4 Lactuca sativa | reverse complement strand
GTTAGTCTATCAGCATCAGCATCACAATAGCTCAGTGTATATAGCTTCTTTCAGCACGTTGTAACAGATCTTGTATTTATCTTGTTTCCTTATATAACATAGTTTAGTTAGCTGTATATCCCTGATTTGTAGGGATTGTCTAGAATAGTAGTATATATATTCTTTTGTATCGGTTTGTGTAGGGTAACGCTTTTCACAAACCCTAATAGCCGCTTTGTGCACAATATAATTTCTTTGTGAGATTATCATTCTTAGTGAAAGTTTTTCTTTGTGAAATCTTATTGTTCTTATTTACGGTCATTGTTTGATAAATCGATTGATCTAAGGTCTTTTCAATTGGTATCAGAGCAGGTTTCTTTTATCAAACAAATGACTTCATTTTCTTCTTCGTCAATCTCATCAAATCATCCTTCCGCTAAAATTCCTCCTTTTGATGAAACAAATTTTGCTATGTGGAAAATAAAGGCTCTATATGCTTTAGAGTCGGTAGATGAAGACATGTTGGACATCGTCGAAAAGGGTCCATATGTTCCGATCTATCAGCCTCTGAAAAACAACGTTCCTGATGGTGCTATGAAGAAAACACCTAGAGAAAACTGGACGGCAGATGACAAAAGAAAAAATGGTCTAGATGTTCGTGCTCGGGCTGCAATCAGCTACGCATTGCCATACAATATCTTTGGGCTGGTTCAGAATTGCATCTCAGCAAAAGAGATGATGGATACACTGACTGTATCTTTTGAAGGCACTGAAGAAGTCAAAGCCACTCAAATAAATGACCTAAACAGAAGGTATGAACATTTTTTTGCAAAGAAAGGTGAAACCTTGACTCAAACCTTTAACAGGTTCAATACTCTTGTTAATCATCTGCGGAGACTAGATCAGTTGAAGCATCGAACTGTTCTAGTGCAGAAGTTTTTGGATTCTCTGGGTGCAGGTTGGGAGAACCATGTTGATGTGCTGAAAAACAGTGAGAAGATCAACACTATGGACTTACAAAGCCTCTATAGAAACCTACGATACTATGAGGAATCTAAGCTTCAGAGAAAGGAGCTGATGAAGGATTCTCAACGTGAATCATCTGTAGCTTTATTCTCAAACAAAAAGCAAGTGTCAGAGTCAGACACTGAAAACCATTCAGACACTGATTCTTCTAAAAGCGACACTGATGATCTCGAAAAGGTTGTAGCCAGTGCGGCTTTGATTGTAAAGACTTTTGAGAAATCAGGCCGAAACTTCTCAAAATTTCAGAAGAAGGTGGGTGGTAAATTTTCAAAAAGATTAGACGCTGATAAAAAGCATGGTACTGATAAGAAAGGTAAAGCTCAGTGCTTTAACTGTGGGAGCACTGATCATTTTGCAACAGAATGCAAACAAAAAAAACCAAAGCTCGGATGAATACTGGAAGCAGAAGTACAACAAGCTGGTTGAGAAACTGAAAGCAGAGAACTTGGAACATAAAGTTCTTGTTGTTGAAGAAGAAAAATGGAAGACTGATGAGGAGTCATCAGATGACGAAGTTAAGTGTCTGATGGTCAAGATAGAAGACACTGATGATTGTGAAAACAGCACAAGTACATTTGATGTTGATATGTCTGATGCAGTTGAATATTCCAGGAAGCACAACACTGACTCTCTATCAATGTATCAGGTTAAAAACTTTTGTTTCTTATTCAATGAATGAAAAAATCAAAATGTTTGAATATTTGGGTGTTCTTAATTCTAAGAAGAATCAAACAATAAGGGATTTGCAAAATCAACTTGATCTTTTTAAAATTGAAATATCCATGAAAAATAACATTATTGATTCCACTCAGGAAAATCTTAGAATCACTAGTTTGTCAAACTCATCTTTGTCTGCTGAAATTGATAATATTAAAGATCTTTTGATCAAAGAACAAACTGTGCTTCAAATTTGGGCAAAATCTCAGAAAAATGCTAATTATATTATTTCTGCTCAAATTCCACATTCATGTGAGAAAATTCTTGGGGGTAACTTTGCAGAAGCTGAAAAGGTTTTTAAATCACAAGAAAAAGAATCTGAATTTTATTCCATGAATGAGGTGAAAAACAATTTCAAAAACAAGTTTGTCAGTAACTCTTTTATTAATCAGAGTCTAATTGATGAATACTGTGTTACTAACTCTAATGGTGTTACTGAGTGCGATGTTGAAATTACCGGAATTGATCCAACCTCTTACCCTGCACATCTTGTGAGACCAACTCCTCTCACTGAGAATATTATTGCCTTACCTATCTCAAATGGAGTGTTTCACGCTGTTCATGAACAACTTAAGTATTTTCCTGATTGTAATGCTTCTGTGAATAAGTCCAAATCAGATACTGATGTCAGCTCCGCATCTATCACTGATCATAATTTACTTGACACTGAATTCAGTTGTGATTCAATGATAAACAAAAGGATTCAAAGTTCACTTAGTGAATCTTACAAGTCTAAATGTGTTAAGTCTAGAAATATGCTCACCAAGAAGAACTTTGGTACTAGAGTTTGTTACAGATGTGGTGATACCTCTCATAAGATCAGTGAATGTTCATTTGATGAAACATCTTTAAGAGCTGATAACATTAAAGTTAGAAATGAAAAATGGACTCTTAAGTCAAATTCCTTAAACTGTCTTCCTAAAGAATGTTATAACTTATTATCAAATAACTTTGTGAATGGCCCATCTTCGAATGGTTCAGTGTGTTCTAACTAGTTTCTCAGCACTGCAGGGTTAGGAGCATCTTTGGTACTTAGATAGTGGTCGCTCAAGACATATGACAGGATCCAAGTCTCTCCTAGAAGATTATGTCAAGAAAACTGGTCCTGCAGTAACATACGGAGACAATGGAAAGGGGTTCACTAAAGGAGATGGAAATATCAAGTGCAATAACGTGGTTTTTCAAAACATTTCATATGTAAAGGGTCTCAAACACAATCTTATCTCCATCAGCCAACTGTGTGATGCTGATTATGAAGTTCACTTCACAAAGAAGGAAGGAAGAGTTGTCAACACTGACAAGAACATCGTACTTTCAGCAAGTAGAAAAGATGATATATATATATATATATGTTCTTGATATGTTCTCAAGTGACAAGGCGCTGATGCAATGCTTCTTTACAAAGTCTCAAACCAATATCATCTGGATTTGGCACAAAAGGTTCTCTCATTTGAACTTTAAGAATCTATCCCAAATATCCAATCAAGATCTAGTTAGAGGTCTCCCAAAATTCAGCGTTGTAAAATACAAGATGTGCTCAGCGTGTGAACAAGGAAAACAAACCAAGTCATCATTCAAACCCAAGTCATGTTCTAGCATATCTGTTCGTCTTCATTTACTACACATGGACTTGTTTGGACCTATTCATGTTCGTTCTCAAGGAGGAAATAAGTATACTCTAGTGGTTGTGGATGAGTTTACTCGATTTACATGGGTGGTCTTCCTGAAAAAGAAAAGTCATGCTGCACAGGAAATTATCTTGTTGATTCGTAAAAATGAGACACTGACGGGTTTCAAAGTTAAGCAGCTAAGGAGTGATCATGGCACTGAGTTCCGGAATTCAACTCTTGAAGAATTTTGTGATCATAAAGGCATTGGGCAAAACTTTTCAGCTCCTCGCACTCCTCAACAAAATGGAGTTGCTGAATGAAGAAATCGAACACTGATTGAGGCAGGAAGGACCTTAATGACTCATGTTGGTCTTCCTATGTCGTTTTGGGCTGAAGCTGTTAATACAGCATGCTATACTCAAAATCGATCTCTAATTCATAGGATTCACAAGAAGACACCATATGAAATGCTAAAAGGTCGAAAACCGGATGTATCCTTCTTTCACGTGTTCGGATGTATTTGTTATATTCTTAATCAGCGTGATCCAAGATCAAAATTTGAGCCTAAGGCTGACAAAGGTATTTTTGTTGGGTACTCATCTATTTCAAAGGCTTTTCGTGTTTTTCATGTGAATAAGTAGTGCATTGAAGAATCCATTCATGTGAAGTTTGATGAGGAATCATACACTGATGAAAAAGTCACTCAATCTTCCTCTATTTTTCAAGAGCTTCTTTCTTGCCCATATGATGAAGTTCCTCATGCTGAAGATGAAGCTACTATTTCTGATTCTATCGTTCCAGTTCCAAGTTCCTTGAATCAAGATACTGCAGTTAGATCATCAACTAATTCGTCAGATGCTGATGAAACCCTTGAAGCTGAAGTGTCTCCTGCAATTGATGTTCCTCTCAGTAATAACACTTCAGCGTCAAATCCATTGGAATCAGTATCAGCTCCTGAACATCGAGATCACCCTGTTAATCAAATTATTAGGAATCTTCATGATGGTGTCCAAACCAGATCTCGTGTATCTAATAATTTTTGTATGTATGTTAATTTCATTTCAATGATCTTACCTGACAAGATACACTCAGCCCTTCAAGACGCTGACTGGATTAAAGCCATGCAAGACGAGCTGAATGAGTTCGAAAGACACAAGGTTTGGACTCTTGTTCCCAGACCATCACCAGAACACGTTGGGTCTATCGCAACAAGGTTCATAAAGATGGCATCATTACTCGCAACAAAGCAAGGCTTGTTGCTCAAGGGTTCACTCAAATTGAATCCATCGACTATGGGGAGACCTTTGCTCCAGTTGCTCGCATTGAAGCAATTAGACTGTTTCTCGCATACGCATCCTACATGAATTTCATTGTTTATCAGATGGATGTGAAGACAACATTTCTTCATGGTGTGTTAGAAGAAGAATTATTCCTTAGTCATCCCCCAGGCTTTGTTGACAAATATCACCCGGATTATGTGTACCGACTAGACAAAGCTGTTTATGGACTGAAGCAAGCTCCCATGGCTTGGTATGAGACGCTGACATCGTATCTTCTTGAAAATGGATACAAACGAGGAGCAATCGACAACACTATCTTCATCAAAAACAAAGGCTCAGACATGATACTTGTTCAAATCTATGTCGATGACATCATCTTTGGCTCTCCAAGTGAGAAACTGAGTAAGGAATTTGCTGAGATCATGTCTCAAAGGTTCGAAATGAGCATGATGGGGAAGATGACTTTTTTCTTAGGTCTTGAAGTTCAGCAACAAAGATCAGGTATTTCTATTTGCCAAAGTAAATATATTTCTGACCTGCTTGTTAAGTACTCTCTCAGTGACTGCAAACCAGCCTCCACTCCAGTGTCCAAAACTGATAAGATGCACGCTGATCCAACTGGCATTGATGTCAATCACTCTCTTTATCGAGGAATGATTGGATCTCTTCTATATCTCACTGCAAGTCGTCCTGATATCATGTTTGGAACCATTCTCTGTGCTCGATTCCAAGCTAATCCCAAGGAGTCTCATCTCATGGCCGTCAAACGTATTTTTCGATACTTGAAGGGACTCAGAACTTAGCACTGTGGTATCCTCGCGACTCAGCATTTGAACTTTTTGGATATACTGATTCAGACTATGCAGGATGCAACTTAGACAAAAAGAGTACATCAGGTGGATGTCATTTCCTTGAAAATCGTCTCATCAGCTGGTCTAGCAAAAAGCAAACATCAGTAGCTATCTCGACTGTAGAAGTTGAGTATGTTGCAGCTGGAAGATGTTGTGCTCAGCTCTTATGGATTCAGAATCAGCTTCTAGACTATGGGCTCAAGTTCACAAAGACTCCCATATACTGTGATAACACCAGTGCCATTCAGATCACACAAAACCCTGTTCAGCACTCAAAGACAAAGCATATCGAAATCAGACATCACTTCATCAGAGATAATGTTGAGAAAGGCAAGGTTGTTCTTGAACATGTCAAGACTTCAGATCAACTAGCTAATATCTTCACCAAGGCACTGGATTCTCAAACAACTGCTCACATTATTGGAGAACTTGGAATGATTTCTTTGTAATTTATTTTGCTAATGTTTGCTATTGTCTTATAAGCTCATGTACTTTTTGCTGATGATGACATGCTGATGATATTTTCATTCTGAGTACTTGGCTTGATCTCTTATCTCTCTCTCTCTCTTCTTCAAATCCTCTAAACTAAAGTTGAATGATTCACTGTATTGAACCATACACTGATAACAACTTGAAACTCTTTGCCGATGGTTAGATCAAAGCACCAAGATCTATCACACGCAACTATCTCTTCTTACCAACTGATTCTGTGATTCAGTGTGACAAAACACACGCTGATGAGAGTCTAACAGTCTTTGCCAATGGTTAGACCAAAACACCACGGTCTATCACACGCAACAATCCTCTCTTTACCTTCTTCTCACTCAGTATCTAATGATTCAGTAAGACGAACCACTCACTGATAAAGACACAACACTCTGTGCCGATGGTTAGATAATGTAACTAGTATCTATCACACGCACCAACCTCCTTGCTAGCCTTAATCAAGCAAGTTGTACCTTGAATTGACGGAGAACCATCCTCAGCGTGTAACTTTTGTGACACTGATCTCAGCGCTTCCGCAGACACTGACTGTCGTTTCATCTTCAGTCCAACGGCTCTTTTTACCCAACGGCTATCTTTCTGATTTGACAGGTTGTTACGATACGCAGTTATTTTTGAAGAAGATAATCATTACCTTTTAAAACCCGTTTCGTTCCATATTTAAACTTCTTTCCTCCTCTTTTTCAAACCTTCCTTCCACAATTCAAATTTCCTTCGTTTCTTTTCAAAACCCTAGAATCCTAAAATTCTTCAATGGCGGCATCACTATTCACCTTCTCCTCCACTTCACGAAGAGTAATCCCAGCTCCAAACTCTCCTCCTCTTCCAATATACATCAAAGCCGCCAACATTGTCTTCAACCCTGACATTCCAGATGTTCATCGAGGTCTTGGACTTGATGACTTTGTTAATTTTCTAGCCTCCTGCCATCTCCGATACGTAATCAGTGACGTTCCATCAGAGTTCTTTCCTGAAAAAGTCTGTGAGTTCTACTACACTGCAACAATCAATGAAGAAAACAATGTCATCTCCGGGACTATTGGCCGTGGAAGACACTCAGTCTTTATTACCGCTGACCTCCTCAGTGTTGCGCTCAGGTTACCAATCTTTGAACCCTTCTCTGAACTTCCTCCTATTGAACGCTGTCAACGTCTATTTGATCAACTGGGATATGATCACTCAAAGGCTGGTACTCGATCAGCTCTCATTCTATGTCAATGTATGACTCCAGGATGGAAATTCTTCACCGGTTCTCTGTGCAAATGTGTGGGTCATAAGTCTCGAAGTGGTGATCAACTGAGCACTTATGAGCAACAAGTCGTCTGTTCACTTCTTATCAACAAAAGACTTGATTATGGGGCTTTCTTCTTTGATCAACTTCTTCAACTTCTTCGTACCAATGTACGCGCTGATCATGTCCCCTTTCCACGATGGATTGCTCTTGTGTTAGATAAATTTTTCGCTGCAGATTATTACTCACACTCTGGAAACCCCATCCAATGCCCACGCATGTCAACTCGAATGTATCAGGATGATCCGTTGGATTCTGACATCGGCATCTCTGATCGGATGAGAGAATGGATTGCAAATCCATATACTGTTCCTTCACTCGCCGCTGATATTGATGAAGGAGCTAATGATGTAAACAACACTAATGCTGACATTCAAAATGATCCTAGTCCACGAGATGGTCAAATTTCTCCTCAGCTTTCTCATCATACATGCTTTGTCACTGAAAAGATTCACTCAACTCATGGGGAGCCATCTGCTCAGGGGGAGCAACCATCTCAAGGGGAGCAACCTTCTCAGGGGGAGCAACCTTCTCAAGGGACACAACATCAATCCCACAAGCTTCCAGGTACTCAGTTCATCCAAATCCCATCCTCAACTTTTAATGAGCTTCTTACACTGACTCGAGACATGAGTCAGCGTCTCCTTCGAATTGAAGTTGATGTTCATCAACTGAAAGGAGTTATTCTATCTACTCCTAACCGTGGCCCACAAAATGATGATGCTCAAAAAGGTGGAGACACTGATAATAATCCAAAGGAGGGAGATACTGAGTCACGACAGCCCACTGATAATAATCCAAAGGAGGGAGATACTACTGAGTCACCACAGCCTGTGCACGAGTCTGATACTGTGGAGCCTGTTAATACTGAAAAGTTTGTTGAAGATAGTGGTGAGCCTGATGATGAAGAAAAACAGGATGATGAGTGTCAGATGTTGGACATGAATTTCATTGATCCTATTATTCCAGTCCAAGGAGAAGATTCAGATATAGCCAGTGAGGATTCTCAACCTCTTTCTCGCAAGCGCAAAGCAGCAGATACTGCCTTGGTTTCTTCACACACTGATACCTCTCTGCCTTGCAAGAAACCTATGTCCATAGTCAGCATATCCAACTTGGCAACTGAATGGAACATGTCTCCTGATCAAGTTAAGCAAATTCTTGATGAAGCCAATCAAGCTCAGCTTCTAAAGAATATTGCTCAAGCTGATGAATCTCTCATTTAGCATCAACTTCAGGTCAAAGGATCCTTTGAAACTTAGATGCATAAATTTTTGGAATATCAGTCCAAATCCAAATCTTCTTAGCCTTCTCCCAGCTGCAGTAAGTCTAAGACTGATAGTGTTCTCGACAAGATTGATCGAAAAAGATTTCAAGATGTTCTTAAATGACGAGTGTGTAGTGATAAAATCATCAAAGTTAAAGCTTCTAAACCGCGTAATGAGAAAATTCTTACATTGCTGATCACTCGTCAAGGTCCTCAACATCCATACACTGAAGTTGTTAAAAGGGATGAGCTGATCAAATATGGATATTCTGAATGGATGGAATTACTCGAATTAGCATCCAAGAAAACTTCAGCTCTCTCCTCTGAACTGACATGTGCTCTTCATCTACTGATCAAGAAAGTTCAGCGTTTGGACCTTGTTCCTAAAGAACGTTCACAACATCAAGGCCAAAGTTCATCTGTTCCTAGAATCCGAAGAACCAAATTTCAAGTTGATGGTGAAGATGTGTTGGTTCTAAACGTTGGTGCTGGAGGGATAAACAACTCTCCTCCTATCGGTGTTGAGCTAGTTCAACATAAATTTATCTCAGTTCCTGAACACGAGATGTTCTATCTCGAGAAAAACAAAAAAAATGTGTTTTCAGCGAACTGCTGAGATTCCAAGGGCTCCAACAACTCATCTCGTTGGCTTAAGGCAAATGTGCATGAGTCATCAAAATCTATCCGGAGAGTTTCACATCCTTATTGCTATGGAGCTGCTGAATAGAAGACAGGAGCTGCTGGATAGTCCTTACTGGCCTGTGAAAATAGAAGTTGAAGCTGAGTATGAGGAATTCTTGTCCAGAGGTGTTATAATCTAGTTGGTTTTGAACATCATCATATTGGGGGGGATTTTAAGGTCAAACCTTGAAATATGATGATGTTAGTCTATCAGCATCAGCATCACAATAGCTCAGTGTATATAGCTTCTTTTAGCACGTTGTAACAGATCTTGTATTTATCTTGTTTCCTTAGATAACATAGTTTAGTTAGCTGTATATCCCTGATTTGTAGGGATTGTCTAGAATAGTAGTATATATTCTTTTGTATCAGTTTGTGTAGGGTAACGCTTTTCACAAACCCTAATAGCCGCTTTGTGCACAATATAATCTCTTTGTGAGATTATCATTCTTAGTGAAAGTTTTTCTTTGTGAAATCTTATTGTTCTTATTTACGGTCGTTGTTTGATAAATCGATTGATCTAAGGTCTTTTCACGCTTATACTTCACGATCCTGTTATTCCACACTGTACGCTTATACTTCACGATTCGGTTATTCCACACTGTATGTTTATACATCACGATTTGGTTATTCCACACTGTACGCTTATACTTCACGATTCGGTTATTCCACACTGTACATTTATACATCACGATTCGGTTATTCCACTCTGTACACTTATACTTCACACTTCGGTTATTCCACACTGTACACTTATACTTCACGATTCGGTTATTACATACGATTCGGTTATACATCACGATTTGGTTATACTTCACGATATGATTCCACTTGTTACACACTCAAACGTAGTTAGATGTATGTCTGTGCTTGTATAGATGCATATAAATAATGATTGAAGGACTTAGGAAGGCTTATCCGCCCTATTTCCTTTTCTTCGTTGAGATGTGGTCTGGTGGGATCGGATGTCCGTCCGAAGGTTGTTTGATTCATTAGTTATATATTATGTACACAAGCATAGGCATATAGGTTTACTCTAGTCAGTTCAGTTATGAGTCTCTACCTCTAGTTCAACACTTACATTGGAAACACACTACTCACTATTTGGGATGCATCTTCGGGACACGGCCTTCTCCGTCGTCTAGTTGGTAACCAGAGTCTCTTGTAGGGAGAGCGGACATTGTGTGTATAGATCTATACGGTATTGACACCCCCGCACCTTGACTGCTAGCTACAGTCCACGGCCTACAAAGCCAAGGGGTGACAAATGTCATATTCTATAGACGCTTGCAGGGCGTCAGGTACTCTAGTGTCGATTAGTATGGTTACGAGTATCCCAGGTTACCTTATAATTCATGGCCTTAAGGTAACGGTATATCACCAACAATTTACACTGTATGCTGGAACCCACTCTCAGAGTCACACTGTTTTTAGACCCTGCTAGTTGTATCTTTCATTTGATACTGTCTAGGGTCTGTATTCACTGTTTTAGACCTCGCTAACTGTATCTTTCATTTGATACTGTCTGGGGTCTGTATCCTCTGTTTTTAGACCTTGCTAGCCGTACCTTTCATTTGGTACCGTCTGGGGTCTGTTTCTCTCATTGTTAGACTGAGCCAGGCGTGTCGTTTGTTCGATACTCTCCTGGAGTCTACGATTCCTTTGCCTTAGTCAGCGGTCTTCACTGCTGAGGCATATCATATTTCCCTGATTCCTCTTGCTTTCTTTAATAATTAAATTCTGTATTTTGATAATGATAGCGATTAAGGGAAAACTACCTTTTACCACATAACTTCGTCCAGTCTTGGTAGAAGACTGCTTTTATTAAAGAAAAAATAGGATTTTCTGGAAAAGACACTAATGTAATGGATACTCTAAAACTACCACTTTTATTAAAGTTATTTGGATAAAATGACACTAAATACTTATGAACTCACCAACATTTATAAAAATGCTAATACTCGCTTTTCAAATAACTTGTATTCTCAGGTCAGCATTAGACCGGTACATCCCCGGAGCTTCTGACGAAGACAGTTTAGTACCAAGCTGCACCTATATATTTACTTGTATTACCTTGATGTACTGTTATGTAAACTATGTAAAACTATTACTATTAATGCAGTGTTTTGTTGTACTTTGATTACTATAATGCATGTGTTGTGATACTTGACATGACGTCATCCACCCCAGAACGTTTCCGCCGTTCCGGTTTTGGGGTGTGACAGAGATAATATGGACCTGAGAGACATTAAAAGATATAGTTTGGTGACTTAGTTTGTGTCAAAAGAAAAATCCAAGAGCAATAATTTTGCGGACAAAATTATTATATTTTTTTTAACAGCTAGACTTCAATTAAAAATAATAAAAAGTTGGAAAATGATACAATACAATGGGTTTTCAACCCAAGAGTTCCAAATCAAATTCCTACCCCATTCCACTTTACTCTTAATCCATAAAAAGGCCAAAGCCTTAACATCATAGGCTAAAGCTAATGGACTCTTCACCTTAGTATTGGTGTTGAAGATCACTTTGTTCCTATATTTCCATATAGTCTATAAGAATGCTCTAGATATCGCTTCTAAGGTGTCTAAATACCTACTTCCCACTTTTATAGTAAAGTTTAACCCCATCAAGTCTTTTAAAGAGTCCGTTGAGGCAGGAAAATCATTCCATCAAGTCTATATATTCCCTTGAATCTCAAGTGTCTTGGAAAAGTTCTTGAATATGTATACCTCATTATCTTCGAAAGCATTGCATAAAGGACAGAAGGTGTTAGGAATATTTACTCCTCTCCGTGCAAGGTTTAATCTGGTGGACAATTTGCCAAGTCTCACGCGCCATATAAAGATATTTATTTTCCTTGGAACCACCTTGGACCAAATGGTAGGCAAGTTCGTACTCTTCAGTTGTTGAATGTCGATTTCCTTTCTCAGAGTAGACACTGTATACTCCCCTCCTCCATTAAGACTCCATCCCAAGTTATTGGTGATAATAGTACCTCATGTGTCTGATGGGTTTTGGTCATAAGACATCCTATGTGCTCATACAAACCCTAATGTTTGAATCTAGGTTTCTCTATTGTACATGCTATGATTCCAAGACTATAAACCCTAATTCTAGCATATGGAAATCAGAATTCACATGTAAATAGGTTTAAGAACATACCTTGATTGTTATATAGCAATAACAATCTAATTCCTCCTTGAATTGACCTTGGAAAGCCGAGAGTCACAAGTGTCACTCCTCTAATGGCTTACAAACACCATAAGCAAGTGGAGAAGGTATAAAGAGAGAGGAGAAGGGTAGGAATTCGTCCTTAGGACCTCTTGGGAAGGGTTGGACGAATTCCTATGCCTTAGGGGGTTTATATAGGTGTAAAGATTAGGGTTTTAGTCCTTATCCTTATCTAGTTACTTGTCCACCAAGCAACCATAAGATAAGTCCTAGAAATCCTTATCCTAGTCGAATTCTAAGAGATTTACACCTCAAATTCGTTCACCATATATATAAGATAATCCTTACCTTATTTTGTAACTATCACATAATTACAATTCAGCCCCTCTAGTTTAATTAATTACACTTGATCACAAAATTAATTCTTAATTAATTATTGACCAATATTAATTAAACAAATATGATTTCTCCTTTAATATATTATTCTTATAACATATTAATAAATCATAATAACCTCTCTCTCTTTATTTATTTCTCCATTCAAGTTGCTTTGGTGAAGGCAACCCAAAAGGACCATGCACCATCGGGTCAAGTACATACCAAAATAGTTATGGACTTAGACACTAATCCAACAGTCTCCCACTTGGATAAGTCTAACAACTATTCTGCGTATGACTTCGGATCCCGATCTGCAATCGTAGCTTTCCAAAGCCGCTGTCAACTCTGATCATATCAAATACGCGTGTCCTTAGATAAGGGATCATATATTCCTCCATTCTAGATATCATATGAGATATGATTTCAAATCATTCTCTTTGTACTATATCTCGATTCCCGATTTATGACGACTGACTAATTGAACAAATCAAATTAGCCCTAGCCCGGCCAAGCATTTACGTTTGTCATCACTAAACCATCGAGGGGCCCAAAGATATCGCTTTTATCCTACTTTGGATAAAAGGAACGGATAAACTTTGATACAATGCTTGCTTGCACTCACTAACCAAATCACACACAACAATATGTTTTATAACACCAAGTTACTGGTGCGTTTACATATTATCAATGTGCAACCGATTCGCAAGATACAACTCACACATCTCGGTTTCAAGAATATAAGATGTTATCGTCTCACCAATCACTCGTGATACAATCCATGGAGTGATCCAAGTGAGCGTGGGTTTAATCCAATGCTCAAATCATATTCGTAAGCACTCATGAACGTTGCATCAAACATTTGCTTATGTCTAATACTTTTCTAGACATTCCACACACCAATTCACGACAGTCTTCATTCATATCTACTACCAACATATGAACAACTGTGGCCCGTTTGAATAATTCGATTATTCTTAATAAACTCAATTATTCTAGAAGTCAAAACATGCAAATGTGAAACACAAGAATAATACTAATCCCATATGGCCTCAAACCTTTGAGTATAAATAAAACGCCTTTTATTTATCACCATATTGATTACTCATTATTTGTCGTTTCGGGTAATCAACTTCTTACTTGAATTCCAACACTTGTCCCATGCTCCTAGCATGAACACAATGTTTACCTATGGTTCTTACTTTGTGAAATAGATCTCATTGAATACATTTCCAATCCTTCTCATTTCACAACTCCAAATCCGTTTTTCATAAGTCAAAGAATATCAAATTCTTGCTACTTATAGAATATGCTAGATTCTAACATTCTTTGCAACTATCCTTTCGTAATGTCACTGCACCAAAGTCACAAAGACTACTGCCAATGATATTACAAAGTCCTCTATCGGAGATTGTTACAAGACAATTACATAGACGTGATGTCTCTCACTCAAAGTACATTCTTTGAACATCCTTTTGCATAGAAGTTTCTAATCTAGTCATAGATTTCTCAATATTCAATTCCCAATATGGACACACTTCCATATGTTCCATATGACAACTCATTCTTAATAGAATCTTATCTATTCGTAATGATGTCGATACGGTCCATCCAATATGGAAACATTTCCATATTTTCCAATACTTCCAACTACTCACAAGCGACCAATCCTCGTCGAACTTTGGGTTGTCCTTTGATAGTTGTTTAATTGTTTTAGTCAAAACCAATTCTAGTCCCTTTTCCCTCTAAATGCGCTCGACATTTGGAAAATTTTAGAATTGTCAAACATTAAGCATTTGCAATCGATCCTATACCCGAAGCGTATGGGACACGACGCATAATGTTTTATTTGCTATGTTCTCAAAATTCGAATAGTGAAGAGGGATGCCGTAATCATAATCGAAATTTTAAGAACACACTTTGTACCTTTGACTAAATTTTATTAACATTTCTCAACCTAAACCTTTAGATTTGAAATGAAGCATAAGATTCTCTCCCTTAATTATAGCAAAACAACTCTTCAACTATTGAGACTTTGCAAAGTATGACTCTTGTTTTCTATAATTAATATTGCTAACCTTGCAATACTTTCCTTAATAATCATACAATCATAACTTTTATGCTCCCACTATCTTGATGATTATTATAAAACATAACACTTATGCTCCCACTAGCTTCGACATGTATTCATAAACATCTTAACTTTCAGAAAAACAATGCTTATTGAATTTCTTAAGTTCATGTTTCTAATACTTAGTTCTTTGATAATCTTTTATCAAGGTTTCTTGAACTTATACACATTTGCCTTCGATAGTTCATATGTGTGTCTAAACAATTAAGACTAATTGCCAAACCTCACAATTCAAATTATGGAAAGGGATGTCGTAACCATGATTGAATTTGAGAATGCAATTTTACAATCACTATCTTCTTAAAATCTCTCTTAGTGAAATCATTTCTTCACAATCATTTTCATGAAGGAGGAAATCTTATGACACTTAGATTTGAGCGGTGTATGTGTTCCTATCCATGTGAATTTGTTAAAACCAAAGTTTACGACAAATTCAAACTCATATGGACCGAACTATCTTAATCTTGATTTCTTGCCTTATGGTAGCACAGCTGCCCACCACGTCTTCCAAGTAGTTAAGCATCTCACCTTTTCCTATCAATGTACCTTTCATTGATTAAGGTGCTTTGCCTTTTATGCATTCAAGATGAGAACTCATAGGACTCATATGCATAATTAACTCAATTGTAGCAGCACATAATCAAATTAATGTCAACACGATAGGTTGTAAACCTCAACTCGTGTGCTAGTGATGATCGATAAGGTTTATTTGATTTGTTCTTGAAACCTTTCAAGACCATTAAGACTCCCACTGACTCCTTGACATATAATATTCTCTTGTCAAAACATTTCTTGACAAACAAATATTCAAGAGTTAGTGTAGCTTTTATCAAAACTCTTCATAAATTGGTCCTAGTTGGTCTTTGTCTTATCTAAGACATCACAACTTACCACATTTAATGAATGTTTTAAACCTTCTTAATACTTTTCACTCATTGTCACAATCTTAACTTTAAGACTTGTTTTGGAACGAAGTATGATTGACTTATTGATTTAACCATTTCTTCAATTCTTGATTCCTCTTCTTAGACATACAATTGTACTAGGACTCACTTAGAGGATCAATTGAGATATGGTTCTTAATCATTAAGACCTATCATAAAGCATAAAAGGTACTCTCCCTTCTTCTTAGAATGGAAAAACTTTTATCTTTCTACCTACTTGATTCTTCTTATTCGTTCTACTATTGATCTAAACCCTTTAATCAATTTAGAATTACACTTAATCTTGTAAGTATAATCATATTTACTAAGCCTTTAGTAAATCATGACGAATATCTTTGTTATTATTATGGTGAACTTGATCAACATACTACTTTGTGTACTTGATCTCCTAGTCCTTCACTTGACACTTTGTCAACGAATTGATCTAATTTCCAAATATGAATTTCTCATTCATCATGCAACCAAGTTGCATGATTCCAAATTTCTGTCCGATTGAAATTTTGGGCGATGAGAAACTCTCCCTATTTGGTAAATTCTTGACATTTCCATAAATAACATAAACAAGAATCATATCCATTCGTTGTAGAAATATTCAAACATCGATTTTCATAATGATTTCATTGTAAGGAAATAAACAATTAAATAAATAAGTCAAACAAAATTTATTTTATTTATAAAAGCAGCGAAAAAAATTTGTCCTTACAATGCAAAATCCATTGAAAACTATGTACAAAAGAAAATTTCTAACAACTCTATCATAAATTTCTAAGCTCAAAATCTAATCTTCGAGAAACGCGATCGAAATCCATTCCTTCACGGTTAGATTCTGCTCACTTCTTCCCTTAAGCTTCCTTTCTTTTCTTCGATCTTACAAAACATCAATTGTAATCTTATCACATTATGTATTCAGAATCTAGAATGAAGCTTAAAAGAGTTAGTCAATGGATTTTACCTTTATTAGAGCCATACATTTCGACTCTCCCATCTCTTAGATCTCTTAGGTAAGTTGGGCAGCTTCGTCTCCAATGCCCCTTCTCTTGGCAATAAAAGCAAATCGACTCTTTTGGAACAGGACATGCAACTACTTCAGACATCGCCTTTCTCTTATGATCAAACTTCTCGATCACAGCATGTCTTTCGTTGCCATTGTCTATATCCATAGAGGTCTCGAAGGCAGATTCACCAATCAACTTTGTTTTTCTATTGCGCCAAATCATTGTAGATTCAGTAGCAATAAGCATATAGGTGAGATCTATAAGGGTCACGTCGTAGTTCATCATATAGTACTCTCTTACGAACTCACTATATGAGTTGGGAAGTGACTGAAGAACCTAATCAACAGCCATTTCCTCACAGACAACGGATCCCAACATTCTTAACTTATCAATGTGTGACTTCATCCCTAGGACGTGTGCACACACGGACTTTCCTTCTTTATGTTTACTTGCCAAAAGGGCTTGAGTGATCTTGAACTTTTCAAGCATTTGAACTTGTGGGTTAGGGAGAATAATTGGAGGAGGAGGAGGAAGTGAAGCATGATCTCTTGTTCCTCGATCGAATCGTGGAATATCATCTTCATGTGGAATGCTAGTTCCACGGGATTTGAGAAGACCATAGTTGTCGAACTTTGACATCTACAAAACGGGAGAAAACGAATTCAAGTTAGTTGATCGATTGAGTCCTTGGTAAATCACCCAAATGAAATTCCAAGGCTAGGACCCAACACAATACGCTACAACCTAGAAAAGGGATGCCGTAATCTAGTTGCAGAATATTTGAAGGTAAGTGAATGACGATTCACTAATTTCCACCATGAAAAACGAAAATTAAATTTAAGTTTTAAATCTATGAAAACTCCTAGATCCTTTGAGATTCATTGAACATTTCAATGGCATGTTTAAATCTCGATATGCCCCTCTAGTTTGTGACTGGGATGCCGAGGATCACAAAGCGGGTGTGAATAACCATGCAAACTACATAGTGCCCTCACATGTTACAATCACCTATTCGATGTGCCGGTAAACCACACACGCTCCACCGAACTATGACAAACATTGAGTCACCCTTTGCTACCTTTGCATAGACCCATTTAGTGTGCCGGTTAACCACACACACTCCACTAACGTCTTCACAAGGGCACAAAGTGTAATTTCATGGAATTGCATCAATTCACTTTTGCCTAAGTAACTAAGATTGAGAATTTTATGAAAACATTTAGTTACTTTAGTAATTCATTATACTTATAATGGAAGGTTTCGTCCTATCCTACCCGTTCGGCTAACGACCCTCCACTAGTCAAGAGTGCGGTGGGTAAGAGTGGATACCCATTCAATCGCCATTTTATAGGCAATTTCCTTAAACACCCCTTATAGACCAGCTTCGTGAATGAGGCCTACTAACGGTAAGACTGACCTTTAGTTATACATATATATAATGTTAGACTTTTAATGTTATATATAGTATAGGGTGTATTTTATAACTTTTAAAATACTATGTGGTTAACTATAACAATTATACTTTTAATTAAATGGTTAACCTAAACTTTTTATGGATTTATTAAATCTCTTTTAATTATACATCTTAATTAATTAATAAAACCATAAGGGTGTATTTGAACTTTTTCAAAACTAGGGTTTTAGAATTTAACATTCCTAATTAACTTTTAATCAACTTTTAAATTCCAAAACTTGAGGGAAAATTTTGAAACATTTCAAACATTGGGGTTTTAACTATTTAAATTTCAAAACAACAAAACCTTTGGGTTCAAATTTAAACTATAAAACTTAAAGGGATAAATTGAAACTATTTCACAAGATAATTCAAATTTAAATTACAAATAATCAAACTTTATCTAATAAAACAAGTGATTATCTAAATTTTGACAATTATCTTCTATTTAGGTAAGGATAATCACATAATAATGAAAAAATTCGGATTTTATCACAAAAACGAGTTTATGGTAATTATCCAAAACCAAAACAGGAAGAAAATCGCGAAAACGAGCTGTCAGACACTTTGACTCGTCGAGTCTGGGCTTGGACTCGTCGAGTCCATCTGACTCGGCAAGTTCACCAAGTGACTCGGCGAGTCAAACCTTCAAAACTCAAAAAAATCGATTTTCAGTGCTTATTTCGATCAAATTTGCATCAATACAATAGAAACCAATCAAGGCTCTGATACCACTGATGGGTTTTGGTCATAAGACATCCTATGTGCTCATACAAACCCTAATGCTTGGATCTAGGTTTCTCTATTGTACATGCTATGATTCCAAGACTATAAACTCTAATTCTAGCATATGGAAATCAGAATTCACATGTAAATAGGTTTAAGAACATACCTTGATTGTTATATAGCAATAACAATCTAATTCCTCCTTGAATTGACCTTGGAAAGCTGAGAGTCACAAGTGTCACTCCTCTAATGGCTTACAAACACCATAAGCAAGTGGAGAAGGTATAAAGAAAGAGGAGAAGGGTAGGAATTCGTCCTTAGGACCTCTTGGGAAGGGTTGGACGAATTCCTATGCCTTAGGGGGTTTATATAGGTGTAAAGATTAGGGTTTTAGTCCTTATCCTTATCTAGTTACTTGTCCACCAAGCAACCATAAGATAAGTCCTAGAAATCCTTATCCTAGTCGAATTCTAAGAGATTTTACACCTCAAATTCGTTCACCATATATATAAGATAATCCTTACCTTATTTTGTAACTATCATATAATTACAATTCAACCCCTCTAGTTTAATTAATTACACTTGATCACAAAATTAATTCTTAATTAATTATTGACCAATATTAATTAAACAAATATGATTTCTCCTTTAATATATTATTCTTATAACATATTAATAAATCATAATAACCTCTCTCTCTTTATTTATTTCTCCATTCAAGTTGCTTTGGTGAAGGCAACCCAAAAGGACCATGCACCATCGGGTCAAGTACATACCAAAATAGTTATGGACTTAGACACTAATCCAACAGTGTCAACATTCCTATAAAAAAGATTATTAAAATCTAAGTTGTATTGTTCTAGATCAATGTTGACTTTGCTAATTCCTCCCCAATGTGTTCCTGTTAGAGCAAGAAATTGACACACCCATACCACCATGAACCCCATATATGGTAGTGATTATGTTTTTCCAGATCGAATTCGTGTTGTCTCTAAACCTCCACCACCATTTCAAAAGAAGTGCAAGGTTGAAAGTTCTTAAGCTTCCAATTCCCAAACCACCAATATCTTTGGAGTTCATCGTTTTCCCCCATGCAATCCAAGTGATACCCTTGTCACTCGAAGTATTTCCCCAAAGGAACGCGTTACGTATACTTTCGAGTTTAACAATAACGCTTTTGGGAACTTTGTAAATGGAGAAAAGGTAGGAACCAAGGCTACCAAGAATGGACCTAGCAAGCGTCAACCGACCACCAATAGAGAGAGTTCTAGCTTTCCACATTGAAAGCTTTTTGTTAAATTTGTCCACAAGAAGGATCCACGTGTTAACTCTACTCGAGTTCCCACCCACCAGCAAGCCGAGGTAAGAGAACGGAAGGTCACCTACAAGACACTTGTACCACCTCGCCATGGAAAAGACCTCCCTATGTGGGACACCAATACCCAATAACTTGCTTTTATGTAAGTTGACTTTTAGGTCAGAGGCTAAATGGAAACATATGAGGATTCTTTTTAGGTTTTTAGCATTATTCCTAGACCATTTTCCCAAGAAGATTGCGCCATCAGCATACTAGAAAAGGGATACAGTTGGTCCAGAATTAGACATAGCAATCCCCTCAAAAATACCATTTTCAGTAGCCTCATCTAAAGCCACTTTGAGACCCTCAACGTCGATGATGTAAAGAAACAAGGAGAGAGGATCTCCTTGTCTCACACCTTTTTCCATGAAGAACTCCTTAGTAGGGGATCCGTTGACAATAACTGAGACCCTAAACGAGGAGAGAATGGACGTTATCCATGTTCTCCACGCGGACGAAATTATTATAAGTGGGGGAGAGTTGCAACGTCTTGTTTTTTGTTTAATTGTTTTAGATAGGATACAAATATAAAGATTAATTAGCATTTTAATTAATTAAAGATGTATTTATAAGATTTATTGTTATCTATGACTAAATAAATAAATAAATAAATAAATAAGGTTATAATAATAATAATAATAATAATAATAATAAAATATAAGGTGTATTAAATTTACTTAAGGAGCTTTAAGTCAAGGACTAAATTGTAATCTAAGAAAATGTATATTGATTAGAAATTAGGGCTAAGTGTGTAACATGTGCATGCATGATTTTCGTGGGGGCTAAGCATGTTATTTTCAGAAATCCTATCTTATTGTGCACTCATACATTCAACAACGTGCAGGAGCGTTTCTCCTCCCTTCTTGTTAGAACCTGCATCATTTACTGTATAAAGAACCAACCCAACCTCTCTTTTATCCATTGAACAAAAACACTAAACCCTAGATGTGTGAGTGTGCTAATGTTGTGTAGCAGGGATAGAAGCTTGGAGAGAGATATATAGAGTGAGTTTCAGGGAGACGTCAGCCTCTGGTTCCGACGAAGATAACCCTCATTTGGGCTTTACTCACTAAGTCGTAGGCTTACAGTTACTACGTTATGTTTTTAGTTGCAGATCCTTCATATTCAAAGGGCAAGGAACTAGAATGTTTGAGATATCTTGACATTCTCAGAAGGGCATGACATCTAGTTTATCTATTCTATGATATGATATGGTTTTTGAAAACAAGACTTAACTTCCATATTTATACTATGATTATGTTGATGAGACATGAGTGACAACTTTATGATTTATTAATGATTATGAGTAAAACCTTTTGGTAAAAACATACATTTTGATTTTAATAAGTTTGATGGTGAATTTTGGGATGTAACAAAATTGTATTTGATTTTTATTTATTGTATTTTTTCTATAAAAAAACTTATGAATATAAGTATATTAGGTCATGATTTAATTTATTATTTGTGACTAAAAGCAATCAATAGTCATAGGAATGAATCAACCTATGGTTAAAAGTAATTTATGGTCACAATTTAATTTATTTTGTGTGATTGAAAGTAATCAATCGTCATGATAAAAGACAATTTATGTCACTACAAATCAATAATAGTAATGACAAACAAAAATATGTATAACTAAGAGTCAAAAATAGTCACAACCACTATAAAAATGTGTGACTAGAAATGAATAATAGCCATGATAAACAAAAAATATTTTGCTAAAAATCATCAACAGTCATGATAAACAAAATAACATGTGACGAAAAGTAGTTTATTAAAAATCTGAGGTTTTACCTATAAAAGTGGATTTAAATAAGAGTGGATTTAAATGGATTATAATTACCATAATTAAACGTTGATAACTTATTAAAAATGACATGACTTTTAGTCACGTTTTGAGAAAAAAAAAATAAAAAAAAAAAAACCTGCTACAAAATGCATGGTCACCCTTTTCTTTTTGCCTCACTAAAAGCCATATTTGTACTAGTGTTTTCTTGGTGCATGGGTATGCTTTGTACAACGTACGGTTCAAAAGAGAGGGATCGAGACTATACATACATCCAAGGTCGATCTATATAGTGTATGTGTACATGTAACAACTCGAACAAGTTGACACATGTAGGGATACGGTCGTTTAACATAGTTGTTACTCCTTTCACATATGGACTTGCAACACATAAGGCGATATTCAATATACGTACCCCGAACGGGTTCGGTGGTTGAGATGGAGATGAGGCACACCACGACCGTAATAGCTCGGGCACCGAGCTAGAGTAGGTAGAGTGATGGGGCCTGAAACCTTTTCTCTTCATCTCTCTCTCATGTTCGCTTTTTGGGGTGCTTGGGCAAACTATATTCCGGGTATGTGATAGTAATAAATTTAAAAGGTGTTGAACCACTTTTTCAACTGTTGTGATCCAAAAGGAATAAATTAAAGATTATTCCACACACAAAGAAACGAATAAGTTTAGGTAAGAAATTAAAAAATAATTAACAAAATATCTCAAACTGTCGCAAAACTTGCATCAACTATTCTATATAAAGATATGTGGCTCTTGTCGACTATCGTGCACCCCAAAGCAAACACAACAACAAAACCAGCTAATACTTCCTTTCTGATCAATACTCTCTTATACGTACATAGCTTCTCCTCTGCATGGCATACAATTCGAAGAACAAAACAGACCTCGCTAAGATTGGGGAAGAAACGTTTGCTATCATAGATGACATTTTCTCAGGTGGGTGTAACTACTCCAAGCCTCCATCAGCAGCAGCGACTGCTCCACCGAGTAGAATCCAACATCAGTTGTTTCACCATCAGTATCAACCCCAGCAGGCTTACGTAGTTCAGCAACAAGTGTATGATGCTTCCATACCTGCGAAGAGGACTGAGAGAGTCATAAACTGCAACGAGGCTGCCAAAATGTACGGTGGGACTGTGTTTCTGGAGTATCCTAAAAGGAAGCCTGCTCGTAAGGGTTTCTTTTTTTGACAGATCAAGCTTGCTTGTTGCTCTCTCTCTCTCTCTCTCTCTCTCTCTCTCTCTCTCTCTCTCTCTCTCTCTCTCTCTCTCTCTCTCTCTCTCTCTCTCTCTCTATATATATATATATATATATATATATATATATATATATATATATATATATATATATATATATATATATATATATATATATATATATATATATATATATATATATATATATATATATATTAAAGCTTGTTTGTGTGTATCTTGGATTGCATCCCTTGCCACTAAATGGTTTTATGTGGATGTGCCAAGATTGTTGTAAACTTACTCTATGATAATATATATTACTCGGTGGTTGTGTTAACTTGATATTGTGTTCTCGTTTAAGCTGAAACCTCTATTTTTGCTTCCCTGGATTAGGCAAGACAAACTGATTTTACTAAAATTAATGGAAATAACACAAAAGTAAGAAGAAAAGGCTGCAGCCACGAATAAGCCGAAGTAAACCAAAATGAGCAATGAAAGATAAACATTTGTTTCGGGAATAACCACGGTTAAAGCTGTGACGATATAAAAAAAAAAAAAATAAAAAAAAAAAAAAAAAAAAGGAGTTAGGAGCACTGAAAACCCGAGAAAAAAATGAAACCAAAATTGGCAGATAATTATCAGTTTCTTTTACATATGTTTTTGTCATGAATTTTTGTTGGTGTTAGTATATTGTTTCCTTTTATCGTACTTGTTATGGTATTAATGTTTGTGCACCTAGGATTAGAGCATTTGCCCATCTTTATTTTCCATTTTTTTTTTTCATTCGTTCTTCAACTTTATTCCATTTATTCCCTCATTTTTGGGATATAAATAATATTACACCAAATATAATATTATATTATTAATTTATCCCAAAATAAGATTGAACTTTGCGGTCCCTCTGTTTATATATTTATATATTTCTAGTTTATTTTTACCTATTGATTATAATTTAAATGTAATATTTAATGCTTATTATGTTTTACTATATATTAAATTAACTTAATTAATTATAAATTTAAAGTTTGTTTTTTTCGTCAAATTCAAGTTAAATACATATTGAAATTTGAAAAAACGATAACGTATTTTATAAAAGCTTATAAGTGTTATAAATATAATCTTATTTATTTATCATTATTGTAATGAAAAAATATAGATTATATATTTGTTAAAACCAAATTAATAGAAGATGTGGGTTTGACAATTTATGTAAGTTAGAAGAATAGAATATAATAGGAATATATTTTTTGGAGTAAAAATGAAGTAAAAAATAGAGTAGGGTTGGAGATGAAACGCTATTTAGCCCATTTTTAACTCTATTTTTTGGAAAATAAAAAATAAAAATGGGTTAGAGATGGTTTTACGACTGGTTTATCTTTATATCACATGTTATAAAGTCTTGTTGTTTATTATTAAAAAAAATACATGTTATCTTTATCTTTATCTTAAGGTAATCACTTTAAATTTATTAATACTACCTTGTATTTACTTTACTGTAACATAAATTTATCAATCTATAACGAATATAGATTGTTGTTATAAAAAAAAACTTATTAATACTCCATTATATTTACTTGTATTTAGTTTACTGTAACATAAACTTATCAATCTATAACGAATATAGATTGTTGTTATAAAAAAAAACTTATTAATACTACATTGTATTTACTTTACTGTCACATAAATTTATCAATCTATAACGAATATAGATTGTTGTTATAAAAAAAACTTATTAATACTACATTATATTTACTTGTATTTACTTTACTGTAACATAAACTTATCAATCTATAACGAATATAGATTGTTGTTATAAAAAAAAAAAAAACTTATTAATACTACATTGTATTTACTTTACTGTCACATAAACTTATCAATCTATAACGAATATAGATTGTTGTTATAACAAATATCTATAAAGAATATATTCTCTCTTTAAGGCAAATTCGGTAAATGATCAAAAAAGATGGGTCATTTGAAAATAATAACCATGAAAAAACTGATATCGGAAACTGACCATTGGATCCGCAAAGCATTTTCTGTGGATTGAGTAAACCCTCTGAGGAAACGGAACACCTCTGCGGATCTTGGGTTTTTTTTTCGTTTTTTTCATTTTTTTGTTTTTGTTTTATTTTATTAATATTAATTTTTTTAATCACATAAGGTACTATGTGATTATTATGTAAAAAATTTGACAAAAAAGTTTAAAAATAATTAACTTATGTTTAATATTAGTCCAGAGAACTGTTTGGGAATCCATAGAACTGTTATCAGCGGATCAGTATACACCTCTGCGGATCAGTGTACACCTCGACGGATCAGTGTATAAATTTTCATACCGGTTAAATATTGTATCAACTTACCCTGTATTGAAAAATATAGAAATGACCTCCAATGCACCAACTTCTACACATGAAACATCGGCATCCGATACTCCACTTCCATGGACAACAAGAGAGGTGATGGTCATAATACGATGTTGGTTGAACATTTTTGAAGGTGTAACAACAATGGTTACCCATGATTACCTTGGAGGGGATGAATGGACTCGCATAACAGGTATGTTCAACCTCTCATTTGGACAAGGAGAATATCGGGTACTAGTAGATATTCTTAGTAAGTGGATGTAGTTAAAGAACGAAATCACATGGTTCAATCGATGGTATCATCATCTTAAATATAGTAGTAATTATTATTACGCAAACGAGGAAGCTCTTGTAGAAATGATTTTAGATCATTACATTTTCGAGCATGAGGGAAAAGACTTCGAGTATGTGGACACTTGGAATATGGTTAAGAACCACCAGTATTTCATGTAGAAAGGTTTTTTATCTGAAATGTTTTATGTAATATGTTTGCTACTGATGTACGTTTTCCATGTATTTGTATTGTTTTGTATTTTATGTTCTACAGAATAAAGTAGAAGTTAACTCAACTAGTTTTTAAATAACCTAATACAAATCAAATACATATAAATAATGTAATACAAACCGGTGCATATAAATAACCTAATAAAAACAAACTACATTAAAAATGCTTCTACAAATGCAATACAAATTAAAAATACAGGAGATCTTTTAAGAGATTCCAAGGGCATTCAAACTCGAATTCTAACCCGTCACTAATGGATACGTATTCTGCTTTCGCCGCGTCCAGGATGACTTCCTCATCTTCATTCGGACGTGCGTCATCAATATTGGTATAAAGATTGTTGGAAACCAAGACTTCTGTTTTTGATTCATACCATTTTGATGTGATGTCAACGGTGTTGCGGTAGTTTTCTGGGGCAGTTTGAGGGTCAGCGTTGAAGACATAAGTTAAATGGGTCAAATAACTTGGATCATTCACCATGGTGGTCTCATGGACATTAATATATGCACGAGTTAGACGGAGGTTATCCTCAGCGCTCCATCGTATGGACGCCATTATGAGGGAAAATATGAGGGTTAATTTTTCAAAAAAATGAAATGAAGAAGAAATGGTATAGAATCGATGAAAGGATACGTATGGTAAAGTGATTTTATATTATTTATTCCGTAGAACTATTTGGGAATCCTCATAACTGTTACGGAATCCACAGAGTTGTTTGGTAATCCGCAAAGCTGTTTGTTAGTCCTTTTTCTTATTTAATTACCCTTTAGGAAAGTTGTGTGTTTAATAAAAATTATACAAATATTCCATGTTTTTTATAAAATTACACACACTGGTATTCTGAATAATAAACATACTTTAAGTAGGTAACAAAACATACTTTAGAAAACATAAATATACAATCTTCATAATAAACATACTTTGAAATAAACTTCATTCATTCAAATCAAACCATGGAAACTTTGATCTGTTTTTGTATTCCGGACATGGGTTTTCTGTTGCTTGTGTCCCTAGGTTTACTGTCGCTTGCGTCCATTAGTTATCTGGCTCTTGTTGCCATTGGTACTCGGTGCAACCTGGCCATTAGTTATGTGGCTCTTCCTGCGGTTGGTATTCCTTCCCTTGCGTCCATTGGTTCTGTGGCTCCTGCTGCCATTGATGTTCGGTCTGTTGTGTCCATTGGTTGTTTGGCTGTTGTTGCCATTAATGTCCGGTCTGTTGTGTCCATTGGTTGTCTGGCTAATGCTGCCATTGTTGTTCGGTATGTTCGTCCATTGGTTCTCTAGCTCATGTTGCCATTGGTTTTGGGTTGCTTACGTCGGTTCCTCTTCTGTAGGTTTTGTCCCACTTCCTGACGCCCCAGTACGTTTTTAACTTTTACTGTGGTTCTTTGGAACGATTTCCTTACACGTTGTTGCATTATGAGTTGTGTTGTGGCATCTACTACACCTTATTTTTGGTTCCTCATCTTGAGAGTGAATACGATTGGTGTTTTTTGGTCTATCGGCTTGACGTATTTCCATCACAAGAAGGTTAACAACCATAAGGTCATCTGGAACCTCCCAATCACTAAGTTCTAAAAGAAGGTATACGGCCTGCTCGTATGCTCTTCGATATGTTTCAATTTTATAAACATCTATAGCCATATGCCCACAGTGATCATTTTTCAAGTCCGTTAAAACCATTATCACATGACTACATGGCAAACCAATTAGTTACCAATATTTCCAAGAACAAATATTTTCCCCCAAATTCACTATGTCGCCACTTTTGAATTCATGCAATTGATATGTAGTATTGTCAACACTAGATACTGACCATCCTTGGATCCCATCTTTATTTTTTTTAACCATATCTTCAGCCCACTTCGTAAGTATTATTGTACTTTTTTCTTTTAAAACAAACATATATTATTATATGTGACATTTATCATATAATTTAAAATTAAACATAATCATATCTGCAACCATCCACCATTTGTAAAACCATTTCTGCATAAGTGCATGAAAGAACTCAAGAAGTGGTAATATAGGCAACTTCCTTGCTTTATTTGATACAACATTCATGGACTCTACACTATTTGAGTTCATATAATCGTACCTCATGGTAGGGCAATACGCTATGGTCCATTTCTCACGTGGAATTTGACTGAGATATGTCGCTACATCATCTCTTATATTACGAAGTCTCCCCCAATAGAATTCAAACTCAGTGGTTTTGTAAGCTCTTACCAGCTTCCAAAACAAAATTGTTGTTTTTTGTTTTTTCCAAAGGTGTGTGTAACGCCTGTGTTTCCGGGCTTGCCGTTATTAGCAATATAATAGTCTAGGTTAACCTTTGTAACCTGTTTTGAAATAATAAGATTGTATTATTTGAGTATTATGTGTTTTGTGCTTAATTGCTTAATTATGTGGTTTGATTAATTAAGAATAAAAATAAGCGTCAAAATTTAAGTGTAAAATAAACTTAATATCTTTGATCTATGTTGTAGTAGTTGAAACGAGGTTTCCGAATATATATAGAACGCCCAAATCTGACTTCGTATGAGGAAGTTATGATTTATCGAAGTTCCGGCTTAACGGTATACAGCCTGAAATACTCGAATTGAGATCGAGCGGTTTTTAGCCGAAGCAATCTAAATGAGAATCGAAGATCTCGTTGTTGGTATCGAAACGATAAAAAGTTAGGCGAGAACGGACGGAAAACGAAGAAGTTATGAATTTATAACGAAAGTTTCTGTCGCGGCCTATTAAAAATAATTAATAAAAAAATAAAGTCAAAATTAGCCGACGGAGTCTAAACGAAAGTCGTAGAGCATGGTCTCACCTTTCCGTGGATATAAAGAACGTCGAAAACGGAGTTCGTATGAAGAAGTTATGAATTTCCGAAGTTTATTAATCATTTAATAATTAAATTTAATTATAAATCGAAGGTATTATCCGAAGCCGTGTCATCGGTGTAATCCGGAGTACGCCCCGCGTACGAGGTTACGCTATCGCGTAACTCCGATAGTGTCGACACTTCGGATGACGCATGCAATGACGATTTCGGACGCGTACGCGCTGCGTACGCCTGTACGCCCCGCGTACTCCGAGGTTCCAGCCTCTATATAAAGGATCTGAAGGCAGCCTCATTTGTTGTTCAATTTCTTCTCTTCTCTCTAGTCTTTTGCATCGTTTTTCGTGCCGAAGCTACCCCGAAGCCCCGGTATCATACTCTAGCCCCGAGGCAAGTCCCGAGATCCCGAAGATCCCGAGAAGCGCGGTTCCCGAGTCGAAGCTCTGCCCGCGAGAAGTTCGATTTTCGAGGAGATCTTCCAGATCTGCTGTGGATTACTACTTCTATAAGCCGTAGTGTTGTCGGATCGTCTTCTGATCAAGTGAGTGTGTAGTTATTTCTTCTAATACAATAATACGAAGTATTTTATATAAAAATACGTGCTATGTGTATATATTTGGTTGTGTTATGTGTGAATGAGTATTCACTCTCTTCTATCTTATAGATCTGCTTATTTCTTTATGAGATATGTGTTATGTGTGTGTGCCTCATCTGTTATGTGACATATGTGTTGATTAAAGCATGCTATACAGGTTTTCTTTAAACTACGTATGAAAATATATATTTTATCTACTAATATGTTGGGTAGAACATGGGTAGATAGTTGGTGTGTAATAAACAGATGAGAGGCCTCGATGTTGTTGTTGTTGTTGATCTAGTTATTCAGCGGAGTATGGATAACGACCACGGACTCTTTCTAGACAGTCCAGTGGAACGCTAGCAGGTTCATAACCTGTAGGTGTTGTGAACGATGTGTTCACCGGTGTACTCTATCCCCCTCATGGTTGCCTTTAGGATATCTATTGTTGAGGAAACCCCTTCGCAGTGATGTCCGTCCCGATGAAAATCCTAGATTAGGTCCCTTGAGATAGTTGTTTTAGGGACGTAAAGTGAGGATAATGGGAATGGGTAATCGGGATAGTGATTGGTTGGTGAAATTAAATATAACTTATTTATTGTGGGTTGAAAACCCTATATGCTCACCAGGCTCCCAAGCCTGACCCACTCAGTTTTATTTGTATTACAGGAAGTGGCACAAGGGCGTAAGATGGATGGATCATCTTGTTGTTTTGTTTACAAGTCTGTATATGTATATATTTGTTGAATGACTTGTAATGTTTATCGTTTATGCTTTATGGTCTGTATCGGAACATGACATCCCGAGTTTTGATTATATAATGAAATGCATCTCTTGATGAAATGCTTTGATAAATATTATTTTATCATGTTTTGTTTTGGGAACAAATTCCGCAACTCTTTCAAATAAAAAGGATTTACTCTGAAAATATTTAAAAGCATAAATGAAAATCGGTCTTTTCTGGCCGAGATTTTGGGGATGTCACAGTTGGTATCAGAGCATTAGTTTAAGCGAACTAGGAATTTGTAGGATTTCTAGACTTAAACTTAGAATGCTAAGTGGAATTTTGAGATGTGTGTCTGTTGGATTTTAGACACGAGCACTAGTTTATTTTAGGAAAGTTGCCTAAAATGCTTTTATGTGCTAAATGTTATATGTTGCCATATATGATATTATTTGTTCGGATCTACGGTTTGTTGCCAACCGGATCTGAAGGTTTATGTGTTTAGGATTCTTAGCGTATGTATACGATATTAGAACTAGCATGTAATCGTTTGGAGTAATAAGGTGAAATTATTCGGTGTGTAGATCAAAATGGTGAGAACAAGGAGTGGCGTTGGAAACGCAGATGAAAACAGGAATCAACCGCCAGTGATTGAGCAAATACCTGTTGTAGCAGCAGCACCAGAACCAATAACAATGGCTGCGGTGCAATCCATGATTCGGGCTATGCTAGCCGAACAAAGGGAGAAGATGCGACAAATGTTGCATAATAATAGGGATGAACCTGTCATACCTATTGAGGAACCTGAATTGATTCCCGAGCAATCGGAGGAAGGGAACAATAGTCGCATGGTGAGTCAAGTTGGGACTCAAGAGGGACGAAGGAACGATCCGGAAAGGAGAAACAACAAGGATGGGCGTATGTACAAGAATTTCTTGGGCGCCAAACCGCCAAGTCTTTCTGGGAGCCCAAAGCCTGTTGAGATAATGGATTGGATCTCCGAAATGGAGATGGTATTTGAAAGTTGCGACTGTAGCAACAAACAGAAGACCGTATTTGCGGTTAGACAACTGAAGACTGGAGTCTTGAGTTGGTGGAAGTTGTTGGCAGATACTATGCCACGAGGAGAAGCCCTGAAAATGTCATGGGAGGAGTTCTTGGAACAGTTAAGGGTGCAGTATTGTTCGGAGATAGATCTGATTGATCTGAACAATGAGTTTCAAAACTTAAAGAAGGGGAAGATGAGCATAGATGACTATGCTACTGCATTTACTGAGAAGATGAAGTTGTTTCCGTACCTAGTGCCAACGGAACTCTCCAAGATTGAGAGGTTTGCTAACGGACTGCTTGCTGACTTTGGTCCGACAGTCAAAATGGCAACCACTCTGAAAACGGCTGTACGTGCAGCTAAGAATGTGGAGGCCCAGCAGAAGGAAAAGGGTCTGGAAAGAATAGATGTTGGAGAAAAGAGGAAGTTCGATGGAACTTCAGGGTCCAACAAGAAAAACAAGTTCTCGAAGTCTGGTTCGAGGGGAGGTGGAGGTGAAGCGAAATGGTGCGACAAATGTAAGAAGAAGCATCATGGAAAATGTGAGGTGGCGAACACATGCTACAAGTGTGGAAAGCCAGGGCACTATGCCAATGAGTGTACCCTCACAAAGAAAGTTTGCTATGGTTGTGGTGAGGAGGGTCATATGTCGAGAGACTGCCCGAAGAAGAAGGAGGCAGCTAGACCCAACATTCCGCCAAAGCCAAAGGCGAGAGCATTCCAGATGACACTGGAAGCTGCTAAAGATGAAGCTGATGTCGCTTCAGGTACCTTTCTCGTTAACGAATTGCCTGCCCAAATTTTATTTGATTCTGGAGCCAACTACTCCTTTATATCGCATGAATTTGGTAGAAAGCTAGCTTTGCCTGTTGTTAGACTAGATAATTCTTTATTAGTCGAAGTTGCTAGTGGCAAGTTTGTACCTGTTAGCTATCGCATGAAAAACATCTTAATTGATCTGAATGGGAATAAGTTCCACGAGGAATTATTGCCTATCGAACTTAATGGTTTCGACATCGTATTGGGAATGGATTGGCTTAGCGCCAACGACGCCGAAATTTTATGCAAGAAGAAAATAGTCAAAGTAAACCCGCCTGGGAAAGATTCGTTTATGGTGTATGGAGATAAACGCAGAGTGAATTCTGGAATCATTTCGTTGATGAAAGCCAGAAAATGTTTGACCAAGGGGTGTACATCGTATTTAGCATTCGTGATTGATGCTAAGAAGGAAAAGAAGGTGATGCAGAATATTCCAGTGGTGTGTGATTATCCGGAAGTATTTCCCGAAGATCTTCCTGGATTACCGCCTGATAGACAAGTGGAATTCCGTATTGACTTGTTGCCAGGAACGACGCCAATTGCAAAAGCACCTTATCGATTAGCACCGACGGAGATGAAGGAACTAATGATGCAACTTCAGGAGTTATTGGACAACGGTTTCATTAGACCTAGTTCATCGCCCTGGGGAGCTCCGGTGTTATTTGTAAAGAAGAAAGATGGAAGTATGAGAATGTGCATCGATTACAGAGAGCTGAACAAGGCAACAATAAAGAATAGATATCCGTTGCCGAGGATTGTTGACCTGTTCGATCAATTGCAAGGTTCGAGTTATTTCTCGAAGATCGATCTTAGGTCAGGATATCATCAGCTAAAAGTAAGAGAGCAAGATATCGAGAAGACTGCATTCAGAACTAGATATGGACACTACGAGTTCTTGGTTATGTCGTTTGGACTAACCAATGCTCCAGCAGCGTTCATGGATTTGATGAATAGGGTTTGTAACCCGTTCCTTGATAAATCCGTGATAGTGTTCATAGACGACATTCTGATTTACTCGAAAAGCCAGGAGGAGCATGGCAGACACTTGCGAGAAGTGTTAGAAGTCTTGAAGAAGGAGAAGCTGTATGCTAAGTTCTCCAAATGTGATTTTTGGATTCGTGAAGTCCAATTCTTGGGTCACGTGGTCAACCAAGAAGGGATAATGGTTGATCCAGCGAAGATCGAAGCTGTGACGAAGTGGGAACAACCGAAAAGTCCCACGGAGATTCGAAGCTTTTTAGGATTAGCCGGATATTACCGAAGGTTTATCCAAGGCTTTTCTTCGATCGCTAGTCCATTGTCAGCTTTGACCCACAAAGGAGCTACTTATGCTTGGGGTGAGAAGCATCAGGAAGCATTTGAGAAGCTAAAGAAGAAGCTATGCGAGGCACCGATACTTTCTCTACCCGATGGAGTTGAAGACTTCGCTGTCTATAGTGATGCGTCTGGTGTTGGTTTGGGTTGTGTTTTGACCCAAAGAGAAAAGGTGATAGCATATGCGTCTCGACAGCTGAAAGAGCATGAAAAGAACTACCCGACTCATGATTTGGAGTTGGCAGCGGTAGTTTTCGCTCTGAAAATATGGAGGCATTACCTCTATGGCACGAAGTGCAAACTTTTCACTGATCATAAGAGTCTCCAATACCTCTTTAATCAGAAAGAATTGAATATGAGGCAACGACGCTGGCTAGAATTACTTAAAGACTATGACTGCGAGATACTTTACCACCCCGGTAAAGCTAATGTTGTTGCTGATGCTCTCAGTCGGAAAGTCAATCCTGAAAGGAAAAGGCCAAGAGCGTTGAGAATTGAAGTTGTCTCAACTATTTTGGAAAGTATAAAGAAAGCTCAGAGCGAAGCTTCCGAGAAGAATGACAGAAAGGAGGAACGTTTGGGCAAAACGTTGGTGTTCGGTGTAAACAGTCATGGACTGAAGGTGTTCCAAGATCGGATTTGGATACCTAAGACAGGAGGAGTCAGAGATCTTCTGATGGAAGAAGCTCACAAGACCATGTACTCGATTCATCCGGGTAGCACTAAAATGTATAGGGACCTGAAACCCTACTACTGGTGGCCGACGATGAAGCTTGATGTTGCAAAGTATGTGGCCGAGTGTGTGACTTGTGCGAGAGTCAAGACACAACATCAGAAACCGTACGGGAGTTTAGAACCTTTGCCTGTGCCTATGGGTAAGTGGGATGACATTGCTATGGATTTTGTCACTAAACTGCCCAGAACAAAGAATGGTCACGACATGATTTGGGTGGTCGTTGATCGATTCACTAAGAGTGCGCATTTCATAGCGCCCAGGGAGAAATGGTCTATGGAGAAGCTTGCGAATTCTTACGTAAAGGAAATTGTGAGGCTTCACGGTGTTCCGTTAACGATTGTGTCAGATCGTGATAGTCGTTTCACATCGAGGTTTTGGAAAGGTCTACAAGAGGAATTGGGTACCAAGTTGTGTTTAAGTACAGCTTACCATCCGCAGACTGATGGTCAGAGCGAACGAACGATACAAACACTTGAAGATATGCTGAGAACATGTACTCTGGAATTCCTAGGTAATTGGGATGAACATTTACCGTTGGTAGAATTTTCCTATAATAATAGTTTCCACTCGAGCATTAAGATGGCACCTTACCAAGCTTTGTATGGACAGAAGTGTCGTACGCCGTCTTGTTGGCTTGAGGCTGGGGAAAAGCAGTTTATGGGACCGGAGTTGGTTCATCAAACTACTGAAAAGTTGAAAATAATTAGGGAAAGAATGTTAGCAGCTCAGGATCGTCAAAAGAGCTATGCTGACAAGAAGCGGAGACCGATAACTTTTGAGGTTGGGGATTCGGTTTTGCTTAAAGTCTCGCCGTGGAAGGGACTTATAAGATTTGGTAAAAGGGGAAAGTTAAGTCCAAGGTTTATTGGACCGTTTAAAGTTCTTCAGAGGATTGGGAACCAAGCTTACAAGCTCGAACTACCAGAAGAACTGAATGGAATTCATAACACTTTTCATGTGTGTTATTTGAGGAAGTTCACGGGAGAAGTTCCCGACATAATTCCAATTTCTGAATTGAGAATTGATGAGAACAAAAGGTTGATTGAAGAACCAGAGGCAATTGTTGACCGAAAGACTAAGAAATTGCGACGCAAGATGGTTGGGTTAGTGCTTGTCCGATGGAAACACACGAATGGGCCGAATCTCACCTGGGAGACGGAGAGTGACATGTTGAGTCGCTATCCGCATTTGTTTGTTGATGTGTGATTCCGGGGACGGAATCATTCTAAGGTGGAGAGAATTGTAACGCCTGTGTTTCCGGGCTTGCCGTTATTAGCAATATAATAGTCTAGGTTAACCTTTGTAACCCGTTTTGAAATAATAAGATTGTATTATTTGAGTATTATGTGTTTTGTGCTTAATTGCTTAATTATGTGGTTTGATTAATTAAGAATAAAAATAAGCGTCAAAATTTAAGTGTAAAATAAACTTAATATCTTTGATCTATGTTGTAGTAGTTGAAACGAGGTTTCCGAATATATATAGAACGCCCAAATCTGACTTCGTATGAGGAAGTTATGATTTATCGAAGTTCCGGCTTAGCGGTATACAGCCTGAAATACTCGAATTGAGATCGAGCGGTTTTTAGCCGAAGCAATCTAAATGAGAATCGAAGATCTCGTTGTTGGTATCGAAACGATAAAAAGTTAGGCGAGAACGGACGGCAAACGAAGAAGTTATGAATTTATAACGAAAGTTTCTGTCGCGGCCTATTAAAAATAATTAATAAAAAAATAAAGTCAAAATTAGCCGACGGAGTCTAAACGAAAGTCGTAGAGCATGGTCTCACCTTTCCGTGGATATAAAGAACGTCGAAAACGGAGTTCGTATGAAGAAGTTATGAATTTCCGAAGTTTATTAATCATTTAATAATTAAATTTAATTATAAATCGAAGGTATTATCCGAAGCCGTGTCACCGGTGTAATCCGGAGTACGCCCCGCGTACGAGGTTACGCTATCGCGTAACTCCGATAGTGTCGACACTTCGGATGACGCATGCAATGACGATTTCGGACGCGTACGCGCTGCGTACGCCTGTACGCCCCGCGTACTCCGAGGTTCCAGCCTCTATATAAAGGATCCGAAGGCAGCCTCATTTGTTGTTCAATTTCTTCTCTTCTCTCTAGTCTTTTGCATCGTTTTTCGTGCCGAAGCTACCACGAAGCCCCGGTATCATACTCTAGCCCCGAGGCAAGTCCCGAGATCCCGAAGATCCCGAGAAGCGCGGTTCCCGAGTCGAAGCTCTGCCCGCGAGAAGTTCGATTTTCGAGGAGATCTTCCAGATCTGCTGTGGATTACTACTTCTATAAGCCGTAGTGCTGTCGGATCGTCTTCTGATCAAGTGAGTGTGTAGTTATTTCTTCTAATACAATAATACGAAGTATTTTATATAAAAATACGTGCTATGTGTATATATTTGGTTGTGTTATGTGTGAATGAGTATTCACTCTCTTCTATCTTATAGATCTGCTTATTTCTTTATGAGATATGTGTTATGTGTGTGTGCCTCATCTGTTATGTGACATATGTGTTGATTAAAGCATGCTATACAGGTTTTCTTTAAACTACGTATGAAAATATATATTTTATCTACTAATATGTTTGGTAGAACATGGGTAGATAGTTGGTGTGTAATAAACAGATGAGAGGCCTCGATGTTGTTGTTGTTGTTGATCTAGTTATTCAGCGGAGTATGGATAACGACCACGGACTCTTTCTAGACAGTCCAGTGGAACGCTAGCAGGTTCATAACCTGTAGGTGTTGTGAACGATGTGTTCACCGGTGTACTCTATCCCCCTCATGGTTGCCTTTAGGATATCTATTGTTGAGGAAACCCCTTCGCAGTGATGTCCGTCCCGATGAAAATCCTAGATTAGGTCCCTTGAGATAGTTGTTTTAGGGACGTAAAGTGAGGATAATGGGAATGGGTAATCGGGATAGTGATTGGTTGGTGAAATTAAATATAACTTATTTATTGTGGGTTGAAAACCCTATATGCTCACCAGGCTCCCAAGCCTGACCCACTCAGTTTTATTTGTATTACAGGAAGTGGCACAAGGGCGTAAGATGGATGGATCATCTTGTTGTTTTGTTTACAAGTCTGTATATGTATATATTTGTTGAATGACTTGTAATGTTTATCGTTTATGCTTTATGGTCTGTATCGGAACATGACATCCCGAGTTTTGATTATATAATGAAATGCATCTCTTGATGAAATGCTTTGATAAATATTATTTTATCATGTTTTGTTTTGGGAACAAATTCCGCAACTCTTTCAAATAAAAAGGATTTACTCTGAAAATATTTAAAAGCATAAATGAAAATCGGTCTTTTCTGGCCGAGATTTTGGGTATGTCACAGTGTGGACTATGTTTCTTATTAGATGAAAACCACACAATCCGTGTTGAGCATTTGGAAAAACATTTTGAATACTTACAGCAATTGCGGGTGCCCTATTTGTGACCATTGTCAGACCTTCTACATCACCAATGCATTCATGTAGTTTTTCAAGAAACAATGTCCAAGAATCCGTAGTCTCTTTTGGGCAAATTCCATACCCAATAGGCAAGATCTGATTGTTGCCATCCATGGCTACTGCATGCAAGATGGTGCCTTTGTACCTTCCCTTCAAATGAGCACCATCCATAATAATAACTTTTCTACAACACTCTCTGAAAGCACGTATCTTCAACAACAATATAAAAACCATTAATATATCAACAATATAATTTGTTTATTAACATTTAAGAAAATAACAAATATATTTAAAAATATATTATCGCGCATCCAATAGAGAAAAAACAATACTCAAAACGGTCCTCTGAATCATTTTTTATGTACACCACAGTACCAGTATTACGTTTCTTCAGATTGTGAAAATAAACTGGATGTTTGGAGAAACTTTCTTCGGGGGTCCCCATCATCAATCCCAAAGCAAATTCTCTAGCATGTCACGCTTGTGAATAACTCATATTTATTTGTAGCAAAGCATTCATATCTCTAACTATATCATTAGGCTTCCAAACTCTCAAACTTCCTTGACCCATAATGTCAGGTATTATAGTTCCCAAAACTTTGCTATTTGCTTGCCTATCATTTAGGTGTATAAGCAATAAAGAACATGTATGCTTGTCATTAATCATCTTAATTTCAAACATTTATGTTCCTTTAATGAGAGATGCGTATAAACGCTGATGACAGTTTCTTTGCATACAAACAACCTGGTATCGAGATTTTGAAGATTTTTCAACCTTTTATCTAAAACTTTTCTCTAACAACTTTGAATTTAACAGCAAATGCTAGGTCTTTTTTGGTGTTATATGTTTGATTGACAATTAATTTATCATTCGGACCTAAACTGTGAAATGGTCCAAGTTCAAGAATAGGTTCTGGACAATCAGGAATAGAAAGAATACAATATCATGGATTAAAAGCAGTTTTTCGTTGCGTGTACTCATCATCCGACCACCCTTCATTTGATTTTTCCTCACATCTTCGATCATCAATTTCAGGAACTTGTCCAAACTCGAACAAATTTTGATGTTGTAATTCAATCATGCCCACTTTTGCTTCTTTATCATTATCTGATACAAACATCAGAGGGCAATATATGTCTGATGATACTTTGCAAGAATTACAATGGGCTGAAGAACAACAAAAAAATAGATACAGAGTCATCTCGGGCTCTCACTAAATGTCGTGACGTCATTGCAGAAGAGTGCAAACAGGCTGAGGAAAGGATGCAGATTAATAAATATAAAATCAAAGAGCATGAAGAATGGATAAAAAAAGACTAAGAAGAGTATCAAAATGACAAAAAACTGGCTTGCGGAGAACAATGCAGAAATGATAGAACTTGGGCGGCAAAAAGGTCGTTTTGAAGATAAACTAAGAATTAGGGACGACTATATATCAATGGAGAAAGATAAGTATCCATTGCAGTTCCCATAAGTTGATTAGTGTTGTTGTACATTTGTTGAGTTATATGTATTATCTTGTACTTTAATTTAATTTATAAATTTAACTCTACTATACTAGTCTACTATTCCAAATAACATAATCAAAACATAAGAAAATATTCTTAAAACAATAACCATATTACAATCAAAGTCTACTATTCCAAATAATTTCTGTCATTCTATTACGGTAACTAAATCTCGTATCTCTAGGTGACTGACGTGTCTCCACTAGAACACCCGATGCAAGCATTTCCATGAACATGCATACAAAAACTCCACAATCTCCTCTTTCTCCTTCTTCTACTTTTTCTTGTTGCGGCACATGTTTAGATTTAATGAATTCCACTTTAGTAGGTTTATATCTATTGGGAAAATGGGCCCAATATGCTATGTGGTATAGTTCACTTAATATACTATCTCCCAACGATTTGTAACTGCCGTCACCCGCATATGTTTTAAAGAAATCACACCATTCGGCTGAATCATATATGCTCACTTTCCATGTAAGGAGATCCAAATCAGACAAATACCAATGCATGTGCACTATGTTGATGAGAATTAAAACCTTAAAAAAACGATAAGTTATTAGATATATAAATAGTTTACTTTATATATATATATATATATATATATATATATATATATATATATATATATATATATATATATATAAATTTAATATTATATGATATATATAAATAAATATACTAACACGGTCAATATCCTTCCAATGTGGTCCATTAACCATCCCGGCTGCTACACACCTCAAATAATGTTGTTTCCCATGTTCCAAAGTTGTGCCTTCAAGATTAATAATCGTCTACCTACCAGTCAATGGATTTATTTCCTTGAGCAGGGACGTCCAGATAACCAAATGTTGCGTGTTAGAAAAACAAAATCATTTTGTAGGATTAATTATCCAACACTTTTTGTAATATAAAATAAGGGATGTGTGTTACCTCGAAGAGCAAGCATCCAGAGCCATTACCAAGTTAACCTGACCAAAATTCCCGATTCATCTCAATCCTTTTTAAAAGTCTATGCTCCAAAAATACCGGTCCCATGTTCTTTCCCCACAATTTCCAAAATTCATCATCACTATCTACATAACCGTCTAATAGTAATGGTCTTTTTAATAACGTTATTGGACTTTTGTGGTTTTTTCCCTTTTCTATTCTTCAATGATTCCGTCGACGAAACTACAAAATCAATATGTTATTTAATTTGGAACGATTATATACTATATAAATAGAAATTACTTAATTTTATACATGTGTGTAAGGCTTCCTACAAAATTTCGATTTCATTTTTACCCGCCATTTTAACGGCGTAACTGTGTTATCCTTAACTACAACAACAGGCGATGGCGTTTGTACATACGTATGACCTGACTCGGGATCCAAACCACAAAAAAATGCTTCCCCCGATTATCCATTCTCTTCCCAAAGTGCTCGATTGTGGTTTTTAATTGAGTAACAACGCCCAATAACTTGTCTATTTTACTATCTTCTAGAGGTATGTGGTATGTTTCCTGAAAATGAGAGGCTGAGGTGTAGTCTGCTCCCCAAAAATGAGAGTCTGAGGTTTAGTATGCTCCCTGAACTTGAGGCGGGTGAAGTGATGGAGACCGATGTTTAGGAGGACTCTGTTGTTGCGGTGATGGAGACTGCTCCTTAGGAGGCATCTGTTGTTGCAGTGACGACTGCACTTTGTCTAGAGTCCAATTTATATAACGCACAAAGAATGACAAATGGATCTCAACAGGCGTTGGTTCAAAAACACGTGGGATATTATTTTCATGCAAAATTAAAAAATTAAATGTAAGTATATAAAATTGTTGTAATTTTAACTATATATAATTAATATAAGGAATGTATAACTATACTACTGAAACGTCTAATATACGTAAACATTGCTTAACAGATAATTGTGTTTTTATTCTTCATGCCCTCATTGTTGGAATTTCATTTTCTATGTGATGCGCAAACCTCAAAACTTCTGGAAATGTCTCCAAAATCCATACCTAGTATTACGACAAAAAAATTATGTTTTGTCCAAACTTATAAGCACTTAAAAAATATAAGTAATTGCACCTAAAACTAACCTTAAACGGAAGCTGAAAACCGGTCACCGTATACTTCATCATCTTCGTGTAACCCCACTCTAATTATCTCTTAAATATCTATTGATTTTACCAAATCATAATCGTAATTGTGTTACGCTATACCTCCACAAATACGTACCTCACGCAAACCTGTCATACTCATTATAATTAATATAAATCATCAAGTATTTATAAATAAATAATAAATAATAAATTTAATACTTGTTCCAATTATATTGACTATCGGCTATCTCATACACTGTCGGCGGAATGTACATATTGTCGTCTCGCCCTATGAGACCCCTCAACAAAAACATCATTTGCATAACCATTACCGCATCCTCATCGCTACACGTCGAGAATGTTGGCTCTTTTAAATCTTCTAAATCTTTTAGCCGTAAATCTTCATCTCTCACATTAGGGAACAATCGATTCCTTAATGTTGAACTTGTGCTGACTTTTGTATGTATTATATCAACATACAGTCCAAATCTCAAACCGCTAATCAAACAAAATTTCGTTTCACCATATTCAACCACCCTGCCTTGTAACTTGAACCGAAACTTCCCAGCCTTGGCTACCTCTACATCACGAACCTCATGCAACATCATCAAATGGCAAAGCATCGGGTCACCATTCGGGGTGGGCATACCAATGAAGATCCCAAAAGTTGTCTCTCGAAATAATTCAACTCGCCTACTATTTAGTTTTGTAATGTACTTTTTCAACAGTCTCCAACGCCCCTTTAAAAGTACATTTTGCAGGCCATCCACGCAAACTATGCTGCAAAAGATTAAACATATATGCCAAAATTAAAAAAAAAATATTGAAACGTAACTTTAAATAGCATTGTACTTTTATTTTTATAGCATTGTACTTATATATTCTTTTTTAACAATTTTATGCAACAAAAATAATGTTTTTAATCTATAATTTTTTATACAATGGTCTACGTGAATAATTATCTTTCAAAATAAATTGTCCTTTTTTATAAAAAATTTACAGAAGTTTATAGAAATAGTCCCATATATATTATAAAATTTACATAAATTGTCCATTTTAATAATAATTATAAAAATTTCAATGTTTTTTTTTAAATTATAGAAATAATTGGAAATCGATTTTAATATTAATTTACATATAATCAACATAAAATGATCTCAATATTCAATGGTGCATTTTAAGAGATAATAATTATAGAAAATCGGAAAAAAAATACAATCCCGCAGAGCCATATATCATTCCGCAGAGGGCTCCTCTGCGGATTTGTTCTTGAGCAGAGGACCTCTTCAGATCTGTGCATGAAGAAAAGAATAGGATAAATCGAAATCTTATTTCACAAACTCCAGTCCTTACACCCTAACAAACATACATGTTAACATATATATCATTTAACCTATCAATTTCCAATTCATATAATCAATTTCTACTTCCGAGTTTATACAAAGATTAGGAAAAAAAATGAAATATTACTTGAGTTCCATATCCATCGGATTACACATCGAAGTGTAGTTGCTCCACGAATCGAGCTCGCCGCGACATTTTTGTGTCCGCTCCGATCACAGTCCGACGTCCGCAGCTTCCTTTCGTGAATCGATTGTCCTAGCTTCCTTCCGCGTTCAAGTAAGGAGGAAAGGGTAAATTTTGGGCGATTTTATGGTTCCGCAGAAGCGTTTATGGTTTCGCATAGGTGTTTATGGTTCCGTAGAACCCCCTCTACGGAACCTTTGGTCATATTCCAAATTCCTCATTTACGTTGTCATTTTTTTCGAAGAACCCCTCAATTTTGGTCATTTACTGAATTTTCTCCAAATTATATGTTATGCAAAATTACGACTCACTCAAAGGCAATGCTCTCTCACTCTACTAGAAAAATGTGGCATTTCTGGCAGCTAAATCTGCCTGATATGTCATTTAATAACATATTTCTTTGTGACAGTGTCATTACATCTACATGAAAAAAATTCTAAATACACGAATACCGCAGTCACATCAATCATTATGTGTGATAATTGGTTTAGATTTCAATTTGACAAAAATGCAAAAATGGTCCCTGTGGTATGCAAATTTTTGGGGTTTTAGTCCAAATCACGACTTTTTTGGATTGGTGGTCCTTTTGGAGTGGTTTGTATGTGAAAATAGTCCCTCCAAAAATTGAAATGACTATAATACCCTTGGGGTATTTATTTTTCATTTTTCGTAAAATTTAATATTTATTTATTTATTTTATTAATTAAATAAATAATATAGGACCCACCTCTCTCTCTCTCTCTCTCCCAACACCCAAGAACACCTTCATAATCTTAAGAACACATCTTCATAATCTCAAGAACACTCAAGAACATATTCATGAACTTAAGAATATCTTCCACAACTACCACCTAATGACCATCGTCCGCCACCACCACCACCCTTTGACCACCGTCTGCTTCCACCATTGTCCGTCACCACCTTAGTCTGCCACTACCACCGTCTGCCACCTCCGTATATTGTTCCACCATTACTCATAATCCCCTTCCCCTCTATCGTTCACCTCCTCCGACAACCTCTTTTCAACCATCTCCGACAACCGTTTGCTTCTGAAAAGGACCATTTTTCACCTCCAACAAACACCACAGTTCATCTCCGCCAACAACAACCAATCACGACATCCACTACCATTGTTGAAATCTAATTCTAACCTCTAATCAAAAACATGAGCTTAAAATTAAAATCTAACCTACAACTCAAATTCTTCAACACGTTCATCTTCTTCAAAAATCCAAACCCAACTCATCCATTACCCATTTTCTCCTCACATACGTATATACATACACCACACAATCGGAGATTTGGTTCCCAATTTACAAACCTAGAAATTTGTAGACCCATCTCCATCTACGCACCAACCATCACCTCAATTACCCTCCTGTATCAATCTCCATCGTTTCTACAAACCTTACATCACCAGACATCACCTCCTGCGTCATCTTCTTTACATACCCACCTCCATTACCTTGTTCTTGATTCGTTTTTTTGGACTTGTTAATTGATTAAGAGAGTGGGAATAATAGAAAGCAACACGCCACCAGGTTCTGCATCGATTGCAAAAAGGATGAGGGAATGAGCAGATCTATTTTTTCTCTCTGTATACACTTTGAAAGCTAGGACCTGTTCTGGATTTTTTTGGGGTTTGGAAGGCTGGAAATCAATTAGTCAGAGATTCAAACAGAGGATGGGTAATGCGACTTTCAGATCACTTAGGGAATTTCACTATAGTTGTTTGATAGGTGAAGAAGAAGAAGAAATTCATCACATGGCTCGTTTGATAGGTGAAGAAGAAGAAATTCATTTGCAACGAGTGGAACTTCGGTTCCTGGAGTAGGAAGCTTGAAGATCGAATGATCGATCGTTATTTTCTACTTTTCTTGGGGTTTTTAAATTTGGGGTTGGGGGTATTAGGAGGTCACAGGGACATTAACATGTTTGTACAGATCTATGGTGCTTTCTTACAAGAGAGAGAGAGAGAGAGGTGGGCCCCAAATTAAGTAATTATTTTATTTTTCATTTAAATTAAATAGAAAAAGTGTAACATCCTGAGTTCAGAAGTGCAAGTTCAGGGTTCAAAGTGTAAATGTGAAAGGGCAACTCGGCGAGTCCATGGGTGGACTCGGCGAGTAGGGTCGCGATTCTGGTCGCGTGTTAAGTGGCCAACTCGGCAAGTCGGCGGCTGGACTCGGCGAGTTGGTGTTGTGTGGAGAAAACCCTAATTTCGGAGGATGAGCCCTATATAAAGGACATTATACCCTCTCCCCAGCCTCTTTACCCTCTCTTGAAGTCCAGAAAACCCTAGAATCGTGTATATCCTCCATTGATGAAGAATTAGAGCTTGGGAAGAGAACTTGAGAAGAGGAAAGTTGAAGAATAAGAGGCTAGCATCTGGATATTATTGTAGACCAGGAATCTACTCCTCCTTTGAATCATTTGTGAGGTAACAATCTGTTACCTTGAGTTTCCTTCTTATTGATTTGTTCTTAGTTGCTATTTTTGGGGATTATGGCCCTTTTGTCCAAGCTTATAATGATCCTATTTGTTGTAAAGGTGCTGCCCAAGAATGGTTGATGAAGCCCTTTTGTCCCAAACCCAAGCCCTATAGTGTAAAATGCCTAGATTTACATGGATTCACGTAAAGTTTGCCACTTTATGTGATGGATGGCTTGTATAAGAGTAGATCTATGGATTTGAGACCCTCATGGATTGGAAAGCCTCTGTATGGGTTAAGAGCTAGTGGCACTCGGCGAGTCACATGGGTGTACTCGGCGAGTTGCTTGAAGGTGGGCAGAAACTCGACGAGTTGGAAGAATAACTCGGCGAGTTGGTTGAAGATAGCCTTGGACTCGGCGATTCTGTTCTTGGACTCGGTGAGTCTGGTCGTGAGGTCCTAACCTTCTTCTGGTTGAGCCATGAATTGGTGAGTCAAGGGAGGACTCGGTGAGTTGAGTGCGAGGGGACTCGGAGTTGTTGGACTTGGCGAGTCTCGGGGTGACTCGGCGAGTTGAGTCGCGGATTGGGGAAGTTCTGATCATGAGGACTCGACGAGTCATCGGGTTGACTCGGCGAGTAGAGTCAGTCAGTAGGTTGACTTTGACTTTGACCAAGGGTTGACCAGTTGACTTCCAGGGGCATTTTGGTAATTGTTAGCTTTTGTTTTGAGTTCGGTGTTGGTGTTGGCTAGTGGTGGAGATCGTGTCAGTGGTCGGAGCATCTTGGTCTTATCTTTTCAGTCGGCAGTTGCGAGGTGATATATCCTCACTATATCCACAGGGTCTACGACACCAAGGCCGACCCTTTATCGGATTGTGATCCGGGTATCGTTGTTATGTTTTGCTTTGCTATGTTTGCATCTGATAGTTATAATGGTATATGTTAGAGATCTGGTTAAGGTCGGTATCCTGGTATATAGGATGATGCTATGCTAGTGACCGGTTAGGTCGGTATCCTGGTTAGGATGATGTTATGCTATGTGATCTGTTAGATCAGTTTGTTTGGATGTGATTCGTTATATGATTGAATATTTATGTGCACATGGTTATTAGACTGGGGTTGGGTTGAGGCAGGTCCTGCTTTGTGATGTAGGCCAACATAGCCAAGGCGGACCAGTTATCCCGAAGGCCCAGCGAGCGGTCCGGATAGTCTGTAGGCCCCAAGAGGGCGGACCAGACGTGTCGAGGCTCGGAGAGTGGACCAGGCCGACTGAAGGCCCAGTGCGGGTGGACCAGACATACTATAGACTCAGAGAGTGGACCAGGTGGATTGAAGGCCCGGTGCGGGCGGACCAATCACACTGTAGACTCGATGTATGTGGCTAGACTCGGAGGGTGGACCAGGTGGATTGAAGGCCGGTGCGGCGGACCAGTCACACAGTAGACCCGAAGTGCATGGCTGTTCTGTGTTCTGTTATGATATGGCATGTTGTGCGTGTATGGTATATGTGGTTGGTATTTTGGGGGTATCAGTAAGCTTTCGGGCTTATAGTTGTGGTTTAATGTTTTTCAGGTTCTTCACGAGACCGTGGCAAGGCAAAGGCATGATCGTACCGCTCCTCATGATTATGTTTTTGATGTGTTTCTGGGAAGACTCTGATAATAATTGTATTGAAAACATTTTTGTAATAACTTAATGAAACTGGGTTGTTTTTGACAAGTTTAAATTGGTTGAAATTTTTAGAGCGTTACAAAAAGCATAAAAAAATATATCAGAATGACATAATAGTCTTTTCAGTTTACCGAGGAACCAAAAACGCAGAGAAACAAGCTCAAAATGACCACCAATCCAAAAAAAGTCGAGGTTTGGACTAAAAACCCAAAAATTTGCATACCACAGGGACCATTTTTGTAATTTTGTCTTTTAATTTTTAGTTTTTCTCCTTCCACTTTTGTTAAAGTTTCAACTTTTCCTTTTTTATATTTCAATCTTTAGACCATATTTGGTATTATGTATCGTGATTATATATTACTAGTAAAATGCATGCCACATCATCTAAATATCCACTCCACCCCATGTCTATTAGTTTTGAAAATGGTATTCACTAGGGACGGTGTATACCAGTGAACATCTATACCACATCATCTTTTGACCCATGAAAACTCAACCATAACGACTTTACAATTGTTTATTTATAAAAAATATAAAGTAATAATATTAATAATGTACTAAATTACTTTGTTAAAAAACAACTTCAACGATATTAAGTTATTAACATAATATAAATATTTGTTATTTTATTTAATTTCATGGGATTAAAGTCATTTAATAATGAAACTTCTATCCATACAAATAAAATCCTAAATGTACAATTAAATAAAAAAGAAATATATATATATATATATATATATATATATATATATATATATATATATATATATATATATATATATATATATATATATATATATATATATATATATATATATATATATATATATATATATCCTTTTGAACATGTATTTAAAATTTTACCTTTTAGTTTTCACAAACGTTTATTATTTTTTAATGTAATATTATTTCAAAAAATTTAATGTATAATTGATTTATTTTGTTTGCCACTACCTAACACACATCTGTATATTTATTGAGACTTGAAAAAATTATACGAAATCGAATATGAATTTGATTTTATTAATTATAAGATAATTTCAACTATAAATTTTTTACAATTATTATGTACTGCAAATGCAGAATGTAAGAACTTAGTCGAATAACATAAACAGTTTCCCATCCAGCATATCATGTTAACCTGTAGTAACGTCAAAATGGCAAAATAGTAGGCATGAAGGTGCTCGTTGTAAATCAACATTCACATAATGAGCACCTTGAACAAGAACAATAACAACAACTCTTGATTATGATTTGAGATGTCTTAAGCACCAAACCATAGTGAAAAACATGTTGATGAACCATCTTTGCTTAGAAAATGAACAAATACACCATACTTGTTAGTAATTATAAAGCCACAGGACCAATGATCTTTTGGCATAAATCATGATCCATGGAAATTCAATGTGTGAAGTGACGTATGCAGAAAAAAGTATGAGGGGTTGCATTATCTTGTAAATGTTCACTACTAAAAAAACTCATTTTGAATGACAATTTCATCACACAACCCTTCCTAAAAGGGTTACGCTGACATATTTGCACTAAAGTTACATTTAGTAGGAATTAATTTGATGAATTTCCAACGGTTTTGTGATGGATTTTGATGTATTTATGACAAAATTGTAATTGATTTTAACGAATTTGTATTAAATTTTGCACTTAACAATAAAATTTGAGGGGTTGCCGGTGTCACTCCAGGACACCATGTAAATCGGACCCAATGATTTATTCTTGGATGAACAAAGAATAAATCTTCTAACTCTTTTGTCAAAATATTTGCATGATTATAATAAACATAGCCAAATTGATCTATAAATTTCATAATGTCTTGCATTTTAGTTTTACCTTTTTTTCCGTGCATCGAATTTTTTCATATATATATATATATATATATATATATATATATATATATATATATATATATATATATATATATATATATATATATACTCTAATAAATTAAGATCCATTTTGCCACATCTCAATCTCTTATAAGTTTTGACACTTGTCATTTTGTGGTATTTTTGAAATAAATAATATCCACATGTCAATTTCTAGATTTTTTTAAATTTTAAAATTAAAAAGTCACATAATACATACATTTATATAAATAAAGTATTAAATGTAATAAGTAAGATCTTAAATTGCAATAAATATGTTTTTCCTTCCTAGTTTTAAAATTTAATTTTAAAAAAATACTTAATATTTATATTTTGATATTTAATTTTTTTTAATTAACCCAAGTTATACATGGGTCTCACACCTAGTATATATATATATATATATATATATATATATATATATATATATATATATATATATACTTTTAAGAATTACATGTTTTCAATATGTTATTATAAATAAAAATAAGGTGACAATATTTCAAAGTTAAAGGGGCAATATATATTATTCTTATAGGTTGTACGATCTTAAATGAAAATATTGACCACTAAAATGGATTGGACGTACTTGATGGAAAAAACAGATGTGTTAGAGTTCAACCTTACATGCAATGATCCTTTTGTGATGTCGATGCTTCAAAGTTACAGAGACTTAGCCAACGATATTACAAAATATTCCATTGGAGCTTTGTTACTAAAAACAATTCCATGGAAACGAAGTTTCAAATTCAAGATACACTCCTTGAACACCTTCCTTGCATTAAAGTTTCTAACTCACATGTAGGTTTCAGTAACCAACTTCCAGTATGGAAACATTTCCATATTCCCATATGACCATCAATTCTAAACAAGAATCACCTCCCCTCAGAATTATGTCAATATGGTCCGTCCAAATACTAATAAACTTCTAACTGTCCACAAACAACCAATCTTTTGACCGTTCTTGACATTTGTTTTAACGACTTTAGTCACATCTTGTTCTAGTTCTTTTTCCCTCTCAATGCCCTAGGCATTTGGAAAAATCAGAACAAGTGAATATTATAGCATATGTAATCGATCCTTTATCCGAAGCATATAGGACTCGATCCATTATGTCTTACATGAAGACCTGATATCTGCTCAGTATCTTGCTATAATATTTCCATATATCAAATTTCCTATGTTGAATCATGTCAACACGATATTCATATATGTCCATGACTAGGTCTTATTAAAACTTCAATCTAAACTCTTATATTTGAAATGAAGTATGAGTTCCCTCTCCCTTAAGCCTTAATATAGAGAAACAATTCCCAAATTTTGCAATTTGCAAATTTGAAATCTTTGTTTCCTACCAATAGCATTGCCAACTTGCAACACTTACCATAACAATTATGCTCCCACTAACATAAAAATTATGCTCCCACTAGCTTTGACATGTACTGTCACACCCCCGAACCAGACAGCGGAAACGTCCGAGGGCTCTTGTGACTCAAATTGAATACCATCACAATGAATATACATGAATCATAACATAATTCATCACCATGCATTAGAATATTACAACTGATATTGTTTACATTCAGTACATTGTTTTAGACATTATAAATCCATAACATAACCGTCTGATAGATAATTTAAGCAAAACACCATGACATTTCTTGATACTTATTATTCGGCTTACCTGTTACCTGAGAATACAAGTTATTTTGGAAAACGTCAACATATGAAATGTTGGTGAGTTCATAAGTAATGTTATGGCGAAATGATTTGGTGAAGTTTGAAAAAAAAAACCCTAAAAATCCGATATTTTCCGAAAAAAAATGTTTGTTTATAAAAAGTGTGAAGATCCGTAAATATGCCTGTTGATTTTCAAAGCACGTTTAATTGTTGAACTTTGTATACGTCACACAAGTGTAAATGTTGAACTTCCTGGGAAAACCCGATGTTTTCCCCAATACGTAAATTACATGACTTGTTTATTGTTATACCGATACGACGAATGTTTTGATTTTCACAGGTGACATTGGATTAATTAGGGTTTGTGAGTCGTTACAATCATGCATTTAAAGAAATGACTAGTTTATAACTACAAATTACGAACGATCCTTAAGGCGTCGTCCACACTACTCACTTAATCCAACCACCCTGATTTCTCCTGATTAACGCCATGAATCTGTTTACTTGATTTCTCATAAGCCCAACAACTGAGGAAAAAGGAGGGTACGAAGCCCCATTTATTTCCTGGAGTTATTCAACGCTATCGGGAATGCGAAAGAAACCTGGCCCAACTCGCATTTGACTTCTCAACTTCACTAGCAGTACTAATGGGCCATTAGGGTGCGATAACACATTAGAGCTATTGAAAGTCCTTTTATGTGGAATTGGGTCATAGAAGGCCCACTATCACGTAAGCATAATCCCTTTGGGCCCAAAGATCATGTTGATGGGCTAGCAAGGCTCAACAAGCATGATTTGAAACTTTCACGCCTAAAGTTTGTATGTTGACTCATCGTAGTTATCGTGTGTTTAACGAATTACTTTTGGTTTAACGATTTTGTGTTGTTATTGATTCGAGACTGAATCAATTCGTTTTGTAACGATATGTGTTATTGAGAGTGTATTTGTTTTCCATTTCGTCGGTAGTCGCGGATCTTGTATCTTGATTTGATTTGTTTATAAGTAGAGTTTGACCCCTTTTCCTTACTCTTCCTTTTATAAAAATAACACTTTTGGTCCTTTTATATAAAAGAATTTCATTTTTAGTCCTTAAAACACTTTTCTTGACACTTTTGTATAACTTATTTGATGAAAACACTATTTTAACCCAAATTTTATTTAGTTGACAGCTTCAGCCCCTCTAGAATAGTGATTCTTGGTTAACGACCCATTTTTCACAACTTTTACAGTTTTGGCACAAAATCTAAAAAGTTTGCATTTTTAGTCCTTTTTGATAATGAAAAGAATTTTTAAACCTTATAAACATTTTATTATGCTAATTACTCCCTGTTTTACAGAAAATTTCATTTCTAGCCCCTCAACTTGTAAAATTTCGCATTTTGAGGCTTATTGGGCCGAAAAGCCCAAAGTTAGCCCATTAGGTTAAAATTTTACATTTTAAGTCCTTAGAAATTTCTAAAAATCAGGAAAATGTTTGTGGAAAATGTTTTGGCCCTTTTTAACCTTCAAGAAACTGTGACTTGTTGATTTTTACCCCAAGTTTGTATTTTTGACAATTTAAGCCCAAAAATGGGTCTCATGCTCAAGTATGTTCATCCTAACCTTATAATCTATTTTTCTTGACTTGATTAGTGTATAATAGCTTAAATTATGTTTATTTCCTTTCACATGTCTTAGATCTCGGTTTTTACACACTTTTTGATAACATATTCATCCCAAAAACCCATGATAACACACACATACATGCCTCAAATCACACATAGCATACATACACACGTAGATCTACACATTTTCTTGTATTCTCCCCCATAAAACTTATGAAAACCGAAAAGAAAGGGGGTATGAAGCTCACCTTGAGTGTGGTTTCGGTTTTTGATGGAGAAGATGAAGAAAATTCGATCCTAGCAACCTTTCTTGGAGGATCTCGAACTTAGATGCTTCTAAGGTGCAAGATCATGAGTTTGAATGAATTAAGAGATGATTTTTGAATGAAATGAAGTAGCTAGATTATGAATTTAACATCAACTTACCTTAGATGATGTATTTGGGGGTTAAATCTCCTTGGAAACTTCCTTAATCTCGAAAATATGGAGAGGAGTGGAGAGAGTTTTCTTGAGAGAATTGTGAGTGAAATGTGTATGTGTGTGTGCTTGGGTTTGGCTGAAAGAAAGAGAGAGAAGAAAAGAAAGAGAGTGATTGCATGGAAATATGGGAAATGCATGGATGTATGAGTCATTTTTGCATGGAAATCCTTTAAGCGATTGTGAGGAGGCATCCAAGAGTCAACTCTTCTTTTTGGGTTGGGCTTGGGTCGAGACTTGGAGAGGGAAAAAGAAAAGGATTGGGCCTTGTATGCTTAAGCCCATTTCATGGTTATGTTGAGTGATGTTTGGCCCAAATAAATATAAATATGATTTTTATGACCTATTAGGGCTAAATTAGGTTAATTATGGCCCAATACGTTCCATTTAGATATTTTGTTTCATTCTAGGCCCAATATGGCCCAAAATATTAAAATGAATGAAAGTGGGTCCAATTAGAGCCCATTCCAGAGTTCTAAGCCCAAGATGGTCCAATTGGAAGCTTATTGGTCCATTGGGCCCAATAAGGAAATCCTAGTCCAAAATAGACTTAAACAAGGATTTCTAAGGTTTCCAAATATTGTTTGTTGGCTATTTGCAGTGCATGTATGAAGTGTTTGATTGAAATTTTGTTGTTAATGAATAAGCATCTTACATGCTTTCCTATTGTTAGTTTACATTTGTTATCATTGTTCAATGTTTACAAGGCTTCAAATTCCTTGTTGTGACATGTACCCAGAAATCAACTAGACTTCTCAAGCTCATACACCTTCATCAGATAGCATATATGTGTGTTTAAACCCTTTCAGAACTAATAGCTATAAGTCCTGAACATTCAAACTATTTCTTGCCATTTCTCCCAATTCGAACTATGAAAAGGGATGACGTAATCATATGCGAATTTGAGAATGCAGTTATCACAACTGCTCACCATAATGATATTAATCGGATTTAAAGTTTACTAGCAAAAGTGATTCCTCATAATCATTTTCATGAATTAGAGCAAAACCTTTTTCCACCTAGATTTTATGGTGTATGTGTTCCCATACATGTGAATCTATCATTACCAACCTACAATCATAAGATAAGGTTGAGGACAAAACCAAAATCAAATGTACTTTTCCTTTCATGGACTAAACTTTGCTTATTCTTAATTTTTTTGCCTTCTGTTAGCACAAGGGTCTACCAACATTTCTTGTTAAGAAGCTCACCCATATTAATCAATGTACTTTCACTAACCAACGTGCTTTGCCTTTTGTAGTCACATGAGAACCATAGAACTCATGATCTTTTCCAACTCAACTGGAAGGTGCACAGAAACAATAATGTGTCAACCAAACATGATAGGTTATCAACCTCAGGTCCTGTGCTAGTGATAACTGAAAGGTTTATTCTTGATTGAATCTTAAAACCTTTCGAGATCAATAAGACTCCCACTGACTTCTTGATATATAATTTTTTATATTAGGGAGCATTCCTCGACAAGCAAAACACAAATATTCAAAAGTTAGTGTGGATTTTTTGTCAATAAAACACTTCATTGAATTGGTCTTAGTTCATCCTTTGTTTTTAAATCAAAAAACATCACAACTACCAATTCCAAATATGCTAGATTAAGAAAATATTATTACTCCACATTTTATGAGGTGTTATAAGCCTACACAGTATGAAATAAGCTTTAAGATACGATTTGTAGTTACTAGAGTATGACTCTAAAATTTTATTGGAAACGAAGTATGACTCATCTCTCGATTAAACCATTTCAACAATATTTGGTTCCTCTTCTTAGTTAAACAATTCCACTAAGATGTTCTTTGAGGATCAATTGTGACATAGTTCCACAATCATTAAGATGATCACAAAACACGATACTAAAGTAATCTCCTCTCCTTTTAGATTGGAGAAACTTTTATCTTTCTGCTTAACAGATTCTTCTTATTCTTTCTGCCACTCTTTTAAACTTTTTAAAGTATCAAAATTATGCTTAATCTTATAAACACAACCATTTTTACTGAAAGCATCAGTAAATCTTGACGAATAAAGTTATCATCCTTTGTGGTGGATCTGAATAATGTACATCAATGTGTACTAGACTGTTCAGTCCTTCACTTGATTCACATAAACATGTGATACACAAATTAGTCATAATCTTCCAACGATCAAGATTCTCATCCATCACACTATTCAAATTGCATGACTCCAAGTTTTTATCTAATTGAAACTTGGGTTGTGATAAATCCTTTTCACTTGGTCAATTATGACATTACCACAAACGATATAACTAAGAATCAAATCCATATTTAATATTGATAGAAATGTAACAACCATTTTCCATAAATGCCATTGTAAGGAAACATAAAGTAAATAAATCAAAATTCACTTTTAATGATACTAAGTAGAAAATTTTGTCCTTACAATGCATAAAGTGAAAGCTATGTATCTAGACATTTCGTACGCAGTCTATTAATCTATCATAACTCATAAACAGTAGCTTCAAAAATCTGATCATCGAACCATGCGATCGAAATCCATCTCTATGACAACTAGAAAATTTTATAACAAGCAAGGTCTAAGGTGTATCTATGAATAATGTAAAACCACATCACAACTTTGTTGCAATAAAACTTTGAAAGCCAAAAGGGCATTAATTGAATAAGTAAATATATATGCTTGAAAATCATATTTATAATTAACCTTTGAAAATTAAAGTCAACAAGCTAGAATAAATCAAGTATTGGACCATTTCGCTTAGGAGATTTTGGCCTAGGATCCCAACACATGGGATTTCTATAACGCCCGTAGATCCGGGCTAGTCAATTTAGAGGCAATAAGTGTCGAAAACGACTTTTCGACAAAAGATTATTTATAATAAATAGTCTTAACCAAGTTGTAGAATATGTCTCAAGGTTTCTGTACATATAAAGAACGCCGAAATCCGAGTTATAACGAAGAAGTTATGGCTCGTCGAAGTTTTACGGCAAAACCGGCACGACACCGGGAAGCGTAAATAGTAAATTTACGATGGAGTGACTTTTAGCCTTAGCAATCTAAACAAAATTTGTAGTATATGTTAAACCGGGAACATACAAAAAAAAAAAAAAGAACGCCCAAATCTAACTTTGTATGAGAAAGTTATGAATTTTCTAAGATTTGGCGTAGCAGTGCACGACCCGAAACTCGATTTTTAGTTTGAGCGGTTTTTGGCTTACGCGACCTAAATGAGAGCTGAAGATCTCATTAATAGGAACTCAATGGTAAAAAGACAGATGAAAACGGAGTCCGTATGAAGGAGTTATGAATTCTTCGCGGTCATTTAACAGTCTAAACGCCTCCTACTGTTAAGTTTGAGATCGGTCAAGAATTAGTTGACGGAGTCTAAATCAAAGTTGTAGATATTGAATTTACCTACGCGTTGAAAAAAAGAACGTTGAAAACGGAGCTCGTATGCGAGAGTTATGATTTTTCTAAGTTTGAAGGCTGATACGCGATAGGGGGTGACGTGGCACCACCGGAATTGGACACGTGGCACCACCAAAAGGCTGCCACATGCCCCAACTCGGTGAGTAGGTCCTCCTACTCAGCGAGTCCATCAGCCAGCACCCCTATAAATAGAGGTGCCGGGTTCCTTCACTTCCTTACACTTTCAAACCCTTCTTTCTCTCTCTAGTTTCTCTCTCTAAAACCCACCCCCCCCCCCCCCCCCTAAAGTCTAGGTAAACCCCCTATCACCCAAAGGAAGCCCCGAGGCTCCCGAAGTCCCGAGAAAAGAGCCTTTCGGCTCAGGAACATTGCTCCGACGAAGCCCAGTTTTTGAGAAAACTCGTTGTAAGTGAGCTACGCCTACCATATCTTTAGTATAGCTTATGTTTCAATATAGTAATGTTATTAGGACCTTATAAGGAGTATTTGGGCTATTATTATGGGTTATATAAGCATTGTTTAACGCTTATATAATAGTAATAATAGCTAGACTATTAAATTAGTCTCGTCAAACGTTAGACTAAACTCTAGTGGTAATGATACTAGGTTTCGTCAAGGGATAATTGTTTTAAAAGTAATGAAGTGTTGTCCGAGTGCCGACTCACCACCTTACCAGGTGAATGCATGGTCCCTTTCATCTTACACATAGATATGAATTATTTTATATAAACTATGTGTTATGTGTGCATATTATCTGAATACGCGTTATCTATGCTGGATGAACGTTTTTATACATGTTTTAAATGATTTAAACTGTATATGTATTTTATATATATAAATATGTTGGGTATGACATGGGTAGATGAATGATGAGAGATAAAAGATGATGTGAGTAAACATAGTCAGCTATAGACTTAGTGCCTAATAAATAACATCGACATCTATGGACATAGTGTCTATTGGACAAACACCGGTAGCTATGGATTTAGTACCTGTTAGGAATTGGTAGCTATGGACTTAGTACCTATTAGTTAAACACTGGTAGCTATGGACTTAGTACCTATTAGGAATTGGTAGTTATGGACTTAGTACCTATTAGATAAAGACTGGTAGCTATGGATTTAGTACCCGATGAATAAACTATAACAGCTATGGAATTAGTGTTTTACGAATGAACATTGGCAGCTATGGATTTAGTGCCAGTCCTATAACCCTAGAAGCAAGGGACTTTGGAATAAACGAATGCAAGATAGATGACTCTTAGGATAGATTCTTAAGAGTAAAGAATATAATGGGGATGGGTAATTGGGTTGACTGTTTGATTGTTTAAACATAATAATTATATTATTGTGGGTTGAAAACCCTATGTACTCACCAGGTTTCCCAACCTGACCCACTCAGTTTATTTATATCACAGGTGTTGATATGAAGTCACATTACACTGAGAGATTAAAGAGATGTAGATCACTAGTGTAAATAAATGTAAGTTCTGTTTATGCTTATGTTTCTGTATTGACAATGACATCCCAAACGTTTTAAAATGAATAAAATTCGTTTTCTTCGAAAATGTTTTGATAACATATTTATCTTGTTTTTCTGGGAACAAATTCCGCAACATTTTTATGAAAAGAAGTACTTTGATTTTTATAAAGCATAAACTAAAATCGGTCTTTTCTGGCCGTGAAAAATGGGGATGTCACAATTTCGGTTTGAGCATGGGCCGGAATCTCAAGTGCCTTGGGATTTTTCTATTGATTTTTCTATTGAGTTTTCTGTTGAGTTTTCTATTGAGTTTTCTATTAAGTTTTCTATTGGGTTTCTCCATGATTTTGGTCGGAATAAAGAGAAAAAGGAGGTTTGACTTCGTGATGGGATATTTTCATCTTTTTCCAACACTAATTTTTTTACCCAACATGTACCCATGTTATTATCCAACAAACATCCATGTAAACATCACCTCATCATTTCCTCCTTATACACGATAGAAAGCACCCACAAACCCACTCCATATCACATTCTTCAACTTCTTTCATTTCCCTTCATTCTTTCTCTAAAAAAAAGAAACAAGTGTAAGGTCTTCCAAAGGATTTATTCTCCAAGCTTAATCTTAGAGTTTTTGGTAAGTTTTATAGTTGATCTAGTGTTCTTATACACTATCATGTTAGTTTCATCTTATTTACACATATTATTATGTGTTAAAACCCTTAGGATAATAACATCTCCAAGGAAGTTCATCAACCTCATTCAAGTGTTTAGGCTTCGAATCTTCGCATCATCTCTTCAAACAACCCACAAATCCACTCAAGGTGAGTGCATACCCTCACATTTTCAAGATTTTTCATGTTTTAGGGGGGGGGGGGGGGGAATACAAGTAAAACTTTGTTTATCACACAAATACTTACATGTTTTCATCTTTATGTTAAAAATAAGATATTATTTGCATAAGGTATGACTATCACTACTTTTATGGAGTATTTGGGATATATTAGTTTTGATACACAAAACTAACAAAAACATAACTCACTATATTCTACAAACATCATAAGGAAAAGTACGATTCGGAAAAACTACAAGGCTTTTTAAACTTACACTAAAATATAGCCTTTATAGTAAAAATGACATTATAGTCATTTATTAATTTGGTGGGTTTCAACCCCAAAATATTATGTTCGATTTCATATTTTGACACTAAACAAGATAACAACTTTATGTTTATATAATAGAGTATGTAAATAGTCTCAACAAACACACAAGATAAACTATAACTAGTATAGTTTGGAAGTCACAAACCACACTTTCATTTCAAAAGAACCATATAACTATTCATAGGTATAATTATTTCATTTTACAAGAAAAATGAGTCATAGTTCCCATGAATCTGTTGATGCTCTTGTGAGACGCTCGTTCACCGTACCTACCTAGCATACACCTTAAGTCCTACATTATAACAAGAGTCTCCTTGAGGGAGAGCGAGACCGTTTTTATAGATCTGTATGGGACTGACAATCCCGCACCTCAGATGTTCGTTACAGTTAGACCGGTAAGTATAGGGTGACAAATGTCTTCCCGCTTCGACGCCTGAAGAACGTCATATAGGGCACTCGTCGTATTAGCATGGTTATAATAACTCACATAAGGATCAGTGACACTACTTGGTTTATGGGGTAACTTATACTTCAATAGTTTTATAAAAAAAGATAAAACAACATACTATTTTCAACACAACACTACTTACATTTTTGGTTTTAGGGTTTAAGACTACAATTCATATTTAAGAAAATATTGGATTTTCTGGATGCATAAACTCTCACATTACAAGGAAAAGATACAAAGGAATATACATACATTTAGATTTTTGAGGATAAGACCTTCAATTCATTTTAAAGAAATTTCGGATTTTCTAGAAGTTTACAAAAATCATATTTCACGAAACCGCTACAAATCTTTCTCATTTCAAAATGCTTATGAACTCACCAACTTAATTATTGACACTTTTCAAAATCACTTGTATTCTCAGGAAATCAGGATACAGGGATTTGAAAGCATTTTGAGGGTTGGCGTCGCTACATCATGTTTCTACTTTTTGTTATTTGTATTTAACTTTTGAGTAAAACAAAGTTGTACACGATGTAAACTTGTATTACCAATGTATGAATGTTTGTGTTGCTATGTTTCATTACTATCAAATTATTATGATATTGTACATGACGTCCTCCACCCCCGGACGTTTTCGGCGTTCCGGTTCGGGGGTGTGACAGATTGGTATCAAATCATTGTTTATAGTGAACTAGTATATCAAACCATACAAGATATACAACTATAAATACAATAGGGCTAAAACACTTTGACTACAACTATAATTTTAAAAATATAATAATATTTTAGGTAAAGTATAAGTACATATAGGTTAGGGCAGTGTTATAACGAGGGCATAATAAAATTAGTATGATGAGTTGAAAACTGTAGGTAGGGCTCAGGATATGTAATTAGACCTTGAATAAATATAGCCTGATCAACAATATTTATCCGAGGTGTAACTAGCATATGCTGGGAAATAGTCGTACCGAACGACGAGTCTACACTTACCAACACTAAGATACTCAGAACCAAATGCAACATTAAAAATACTATAGGAATATTTTAGGATACAATAAAACCACACACTTAAACCTTCTATGTATTTCTCATACCTCTATTCTCGCACAGACAACATGGTTGAATTTCACCCCGAAGACCCCTACTACCATGCCATGGCAGCCAACAGATGGATCGAGGAAGAGCCAGAAGAGGTTCATGAAGAGAACCCATAAGTGGGTCCTGAAGAATACCAAGAGGTAGATTACGAATGGAGGATTCTTATGAGGAGTCAGATGATGATGAAGGTGCTGGAGAGATCCTTAGCGAGCCTTACCCTATCGGGAGTGGGCAAGGGACCCTTTCACCTCCTTCCTTCCCGCTATGTAGGCACCCAATAGAGGTCCTCTTTGGATGAACAATTCTAGTAAGAAAATATTGCCCATTCCAAAGGTAGGCTCCATTGCTAACATCTACCTCTGTCCAGGAGGCACCTCCATGAGAGGGCATTACAAGAGAGATTTCCCTAAAGCAAGAAACGTTGGGAACACTGGAAGAGTGCTGTTAATGGGCCAGGAGGAGGCAGTAGCAGACCCCTCAGTAGTTACGGGTACGTTCCTTCTCGATAACTCTTATGCATGCACACTATTTGATAGTGGTGCGGAGAGGAGCTTTGTTAGCCACAAATTTAAGCACTTACTCAAAAACAAATCACAACCACTAAATGAAACAATCACCGTCGAAATGGCTAACGCGAAGAAAGAAAGCACTAACGACATATTTATAGATTGTACCCTCACACTAAACGAATATTCTTTCCCAATCGACCTTATGTCAGTCTCTATAAAAAGTTTCAACGTCATTATTGGCATGGACTAGTTGAGTCCTTATCGTGTTGACATCCTTTGCTATGAAAAAGCCATTCACCTCAATCTACCAAATGGCAAAGTCGTCGTTATCTACGATGATAAACCCGGTACGAACCTTCACATCATTTCTTTTATTAAATCCCAAAAATACCTACGAAAACAATGTCATGCATTCCTAGCCCATGTAGTCAACGAAAAACAAGAAGTAAAAGACCTCGTGAGCATCCGCAAAGTCTGCAATTTTCCTAACATCTTCCCTAAAGATCTTCTAGGAGTTCCTCCTAAATGCCAAGTCAAGTTTCGAATCGACTTAATTCCTAGAGCAACCCCTGTAGCCAAATCCCCGTATCACCTACCGCCAGCAGAAATGCAAGAATTATCCATGCAATTGAATGACCTGCTCAGTAAGGGATTCATCAGACCGAGCTCTTCACCTTGGGGAGTATCGGTCTTGTTTGTGAAAAAGAACGACGGATCGTTCCGCATGTGCATAGACTACCGCGAACTGAACAAGCTCACTATTAAGAACTGATACCCTCTCCCGCGAATAGACGACCTCTTCGATCAACTTTAAGGAGCCAACTATCTTTCAAAGATAGACCTGAGGTCGGGTTATCACCATAGATAACAACCCTATAGGATCATATGTCATTAGCAATGTCACTCAATAATGATTCTTGGGCATATAGATCTAACAATCTCCCACTTGCACAAGATTCATTATAGACTGAAAAAGACAGTAGTTGACGTCTATCAACAGGCTACTGCCCCTAAGAACACACGAAGGGGTGCCATCAATCAACATCTAATTCCAGGAGCTCACTAGCGACAATTGAAGTATAAGGTAAGTGTATCAATATTCTCTTTGTTACATGCATCATGTTGGATATGAGAGATGGAATGTGATCATCCTCATTTGACATCCAACTTATAAGAAAGGCGCCTTAGATGTCTAACTCTCAAAACATAAGAGGAACAAATCCCATCTTGAATACATAAATACTCTTATATAGTTCATGCTCTACCTAACGAAGGCTTTTATAACTGCACGGTTACGAACAACGTTTAACCATGTCAATGTATAACAATCCCCATACTTGAGTTCTCTAATATGCATCTCAGGTCGAAAGATATAAAGATATTTACCTGTGATCAAGATTCACTTATGATATCGATCCATGAAGTGACTCTTGATGCGGGTCATTTCCAATAGTTGTTCTCAAACAATTACATATGAATTTAGGTGCAACACCTTGCTATTTCACCTCTTAAAATCAACCAAGCCGTTTCATATAAGTCTTAATTCACAGTTGCTCCCGCAACATTCATTGACTATGGATAAATTTTGAATAATTACATTATTCAAGGATTGAATAACATGCTAATATAGAACACAATAATATTCAACACAAAAGTGATGTCCTATATTTAGAGGATATTACATATCATTGCTACATAGTTCTAAATATCCAGATATTAGTCAAGTACATATTTAAATCCAATCACTAGCTAATCGTAGACTGATTCCTTTTGCAAGACTCTCAAACTTGCTTTAAGGTAGAGCCTTTGTGAACGGATCTGCTAGATTATCATCTGTATGAATCTTTTCAATGTGTACATTTCCCAATTCTATTTCCTAGCGAATGAAATTGAATTTTCGTTGAATGTGTGTAGCCTTGTTGGTAACCATCGGGTCTCTTGCGATAGTGATGTCACTAGTGTTATCACAAAGCATCTCAATGGCATTTTTTATGCTTGGAACAACATCCAGATCACCGATGAATTTATTCATCCAATCAACTTCTTGAGCCGCTTCACACGCAGCTATGTACTCTAATTCTGTTGTAGAAAGTGCAACCACTTCTTGCTTTGAACTCTTCCAGGTAATAGCTCCTCCATTAAGTGTGGACACATATCCCGACTGTGATCAAGAGTTATCTCGATCAGTTTTGAAACCAGCAACAGTGTAACATCTTACAGTAAGCTCTTCTTCAGCTACTCCATAGACCAGAAACATATCTTTAGTTCTTCTTAAGTACTTAAGTATGTCCTTTACAGCCACCCAATGTTTTTCTCCGGGATTTGCTTGATACCTACTAGTTATACTAATAGCATAAGCTACATCTGGACTTGTACATGTCATAACATACATAATTGAACCTACTACTGAAGCATACGGTATGCTTTTCATTCTTTTGATCTCATCTTTAGTACTAGGGATGTCAGCCTTAGAAAGAATGGTACCAGGCGGTATGGGAACAATTCCTCATTTCGAGTTATAAATTGAAAAACATTTTAATATTTTGTTAATGTATGTACTCTGACTCAAACCAATGAGTCTTTGGGATCTATCTCTATAGATCCTAATGTTGGATTAGTGTCTAAGTTCATAATTATTTTGGTATGTACTTGACCCGATGGTGCATGGTCCTTTTGGGTTGCCTTCACCAAAGCAACTTGATTGGAGAAATAAATAAAGAGAGAGAGGTTATTATGATTTATTAATATGTTATAAGAATAATATATTAAAGGAGAAATCATATTTGTTTAATTAATATTGGTCAATAATTAATTAAGAATTAATTTTGTGATCAAGTGTAATTAATTAAACTAGAGGGGTTGAATTGTAATTATGTGATAGTTACAAAATAAGGTAAGGATTATCTTATATATATGGTGAACGAATTTGAGGTGTAAATCCCTTAGAATTCGACTAGGATAAGGGTTTCTAAGACTTATCTTATGGTTGCTTGGTGGGCAAGCAACTAGATAAGGATAATGACTGAAACCCTATCTTTACACCTATATAAACCCCATAGGGCTTAGGAATTCGTCCAACCCTTCCCAAGAGGTCCTAAGGACGAATTCTAACCTCCCTCCTCTCTCTTTATACCTTCTCCACTTGCTTATGGTGTTTGTAAGCCATTAGAGGAGTGACACTTGTGACTCTCAGCTTTCCAAGGTCAATTCAAGGAGGAATTGGATTGTTATTGCTATATAACAATCAAGGTATGTTCTTAAACCTATTTACATGTGAATTCTGATTTCCATATGCTAGAATTAGGGTTCAAAGTCTTGGATTCAAAGTATGTACAATAGAGAAACCTAGATCCGAGCTTTAGGGTTTGTATGAGCACATAGGATGTCTTATGACCAAAACCCATCAGTGGTATCAGAGCCTTGATTGGTTTCTATTGTATTGATGCTTGATATATCTAAAAAATTCGTTTTTTGGTGTTTTGGAGGCTGGACTCGCCGAGTCCATAGCTGAACTCGCCGAGTCCAAGGTGACTCGACGAGTCCTAGCCTGACTCGACCAGTCAGCTCGTCAGATGGAGGGTACTTCGGGATTTCTTGCTGTTTTTGCTTATGGATAGTTACCTTATCATGTTAGATCAATATTAATCCGATTATATGATATATTTGACTATATTTTTGATCTAATTGAAGATATTTATCAATTAATAAGATAATTGTTTCCTTATAAGATAATTGATTAATTATTTTGACTAAATTGATAAATTGTTTTGCAAGAAATCATTAAATAAATCAAATATGGATAATTATGTGATTAAATGTTAATTTGAATTATTATTTGATCCTTGTTGTTAAGAAAAGTTTCATATTTAGCCCTTTAGGTTTTATAGTTTAAATTTGAACCCAAAAGTTTTGTAGTTTTGAAATTTAAATAGTTAAAACACTAATGTTTTGAAAAAGGTTTCAAAACTTGCCCTCAAGTTTTGGAATTTAAATTTTGATTAAATGGTTTAATTTTGATGTATATTTAAATTCTAAACCCTAATGTGTTGAAATGTTTCAAAATTTGCCCTCAAGTTTTGGAATTTAAAAGTTGATTAAAAGTTTAATTAGGAATGTTAAATTCTAAAACTCTAGTATAGTTTTGAAAAAGTTCAAATCACACCCTTATGGTTTTATTAATTAATTAAGGTGTATAATTAAAAGAGATTTAATAAATCCATAAAAGTTTAGGTTTACAATTTAATTGAATTAAAAGTATAATTGTTAAATTAGACCACCTAGTATTTTAAAAGTATAAAATACACCCTATACTATATATATATAACATTAAAAGTCTAACATTATATATATGTATGAGTAAAAGTCAGTCTTACCGTTAGTAGGCCTCATTCACGAAGCTGGTCTATAAGGGGTGTTTAAGGAAATTGCCTATAAAATGGCGATTGAATGGGTATCCACTCTTACCCACCGCACTCTTGACTTGTGGAGGGTCGTTAGCCGAACAGGTAGGATGGGACAAAACCTTCCATTATAAGTATAATGAAGTATAATAATAACTAAATATTTTCATAAAATTCCCAATCTTAGTTACTTAGACAAAAGTGAATTGATGCAATTCCATGAAATTACACTTTGTGCCCTTGCGAAGACGTTAGTGGAGCGTGTGTGGTTAACCGGCACACTAAATGGGTCTAAGCAAAGGTAGCAAAGGGTGACTCAATGTTTGTCATAGTTCGGTGGAGCGTGTGTGGTTTACCGGCACATCGAATAGGTGACTGTAACATGTGAGGGCACCATGTAGTTTGCATGGTTATTCACACCCGCTTTGTGATCCTCAGCATCCCAGTCACAAACAAGAGGGGCATATCGAGATATAAACATGCCATTGAAAGTTCAATGTATCTCAAAGGATCTAAGAGTTTTCATAGATTTGAAACTTAAATTTCTTTTTCGTTTTTCATGGTGGAAATTAGTGAATCGTCATTCACTTACCTTCAAATATTCTGCAACTAGATTACGACATCCCTTTTCTAGGTTGTAGCGTATTGTGTTGGGTCCTAGCCTTGGAATTTCATTTGGGTGATCTACCAAGGACTCAATCTATCAACTAACTTGAATTCATTTTTCTCCCGTTTTGTAGATGTCAAAGTTCGACAACTATGGTCTTCTCAAATCCCGTGGAACAAGCATTCCACATGAAGATGATATTCCACGATTCGATCGAGGAACAAGAAATCATGCTTCACTTCCTCTACCTCCTCCTATTATTCTCCCTAACCCACAAGTTCGAAGGCTTGAAAAGTTCAAGATCACTCAAGCCCTTTTGGCAAGTAAACATAAAGAAGGAAAGTCTGTGTGTGCACACGTCCTAGGGATGAAGTCATACATTGATAGGTTAAGAATGTTGGGATCCGTTGTCTGTAAGGAAATGGATGTTGATTGGGTTCTTTAGTCACTTCCTAACTCGTATAGTGAGTTCGTAAGAAAGTACTATATGATGAACCACGACGTGACCCTTATAGATCTCACATATATGCTTATTGCTGCTGAATCAGCAATGGTTTGGCGCAATAGAAAAGCAAAGTTGATTGGTGAATTTGCCTTCAAGACCTCTATGGATGTAGACAATGACAACAAAAGACATGCTATGATCGAAAAGTTTGATCATAAGAGAAAGGCAATGTCTAAAGTAGTTCCATGTCATGCTCCAAAAGAGTCAATTTGCTTTTATTGCCAAGAGAAAGGGCATTGGAGATGAAGCAGCCCCATTTACCTAAGAGATCTAAGAGATGGGAGAGTCGAAATGTATGGCTCTAATATAGGTAAAATCCATTGACAAACTCTTTTAAGCTCCTATTCTAGATTCTCAATACATAATGTGATAAGATTACAATTGATGTTTTGTAGGATCGAAGAAAAGAAAGGAAGCTTAAGGGAAGAAGTGAGCAGAATCTAACCATGAAGGAATGGATTTCGATCGTATTTCTCAAAGATTAGATTCTTAAGCTACTACTTAGAGTTAGAGTTAGATTGCTAAGAAAGATGTATTAGCATAAGTTTTTCAATGAATTGCATTGTAAGGACAAATTTTTCCGCAATAAAATAAATTTTGATTTTAAATTTTATTTTTTATCCTTGCAATGGCGTGTATGAAAAAAAAAATTGATGTTAAAATGTTTTCTATTATTAGCAATAATGGATTTGGTTCTTATTGTGTTATTTATGGAAAGTTGAGAATTTACCAAATAGGGAGAGTTTCTCATCGCCCAAAGTTTCAATTGGACAGAAATTTGGAATCATGCAACTTGGTTGCACGATGAATGAGAAATTTCATATTTGGAAATTAGACTAATTCATTGACAAAGTGTCAAGTGAAGGACTAGGAGATCGAGTACACAAAGTTGTGTGTTGATCAAAGTCCACCATAAGAGTAACGAGATATTCGTCATGATTTACTAAAGGTTTAGTAAATATGATTATACTTATAAGATTAAGTGTAATTTTGAATTGATTAAAAAGTTTAAATCAATAGAAGAACGAATAACAAGAATCAAGTAGGCAGAGAGATAAAAGTTTCTCCATTCTAAGAAGAAGGGAGAGTACCTTTTATGCTTTATGATAAGTCTTAATGATTAAGAACCATATCTCAATTGATCCTCTAAGTGAGTCTTGGTACAATTGTATGTCCAAGAAGAGGAATCAAAGATTGAAGAAATGGTAAAATCAAGAAGTCAATCATACTTCGTTCCAAAACAAGTCTTAGAGTTAAGATTGTGACAATGAGTGAAAAAGAAGGTTTAAAACATTCATTAAATGTGGTAAGTTGTGATGTCTTAGATAAGACAAAGACCAACTAGGACCAATTTATGAAGATTTTTGATAAAAGCTACACTAACTCTTGAATATTTATTTGTCAAGAAATGTTTTGACAAGAGAATCTTATATGTCAAGGAGTCAGTGGGAGTCTTAATGGTCTTGAAAGGTTTCAAGAACAAATCAAATAAACCTTATCGATCATCACTAGCACACGAGTTGAGGTTTACAACCTATCGTGATGACATCATTTTGTTTTTGTGCCAATCCAATCAAGTTAATTATGCATGTGGGTTATATGAGTTCTCATTTTGAATGCATAAAAGGCAAAGCACCTTAATCAATGAAAGGTACATTGATATGAAAGGGTGAGCTGCTTAACTACTTGGAAGACATGGTGGGCAGCTGTGCTACCATAAGGCAAGAAATCAAGATTAAAAAAGGTTCAGTCCATATGAGTTTGAATTTGTCATAAACTTTGGTTTTAACAGATTCACATGGATGGGAATACATACACCGTTTAAATCTAAGTGTCATAAGATTTCCTCCTTCATGAAAATGATTGTGAGGAAATGCTTTCACTAAGAAAGATTTTAAGAAGATAGTGATTGTAAAAATTGCATTCTCGAATTCGATTATGGTTACGGCATCCCTTTCCATAATTTGAATTGTGAGGTTTGGCAATTAGTCTTAATTGTTTAGACACACATATGAACTATCGAAGGCAAAGGTGCATAAGTTCAAGAAGCATTGATAAAGGATTATCAAAGCACAAAGTATTAGAAACATGAACTTAAGAAATTGTTTTTTGGAAGTTCAGATGTTTATGAATACATGTCGAAGCTAGTGGGAGCATAAGTGTTATGTTTTATAGTAATCATAATGATAGTGGGAGAATAAAAGTTATGATTGTATGATTATTATGGAAAGTATTGCAAGGTTAGCAATATTAATTATAGAAAACAAGAGTCATACTTTGCAAAGTCGCAATAGTTGAAGAGTTGTTTTGCTATAATTAAGGGAGAGAATATTATGCTTCATTTCAAATCTAAAGGTTTAGGTTGAGAAATGTTAATAAAATTTAGTCAAAGGTACAAAGTGTGTTCTTAAAATTTCGATTATGATTACGGCATCCCTCTTCACAATTCGAATTTTGAGAACATAGCAAATAAAACATTATGCGTCGTGTCCCATATGCTTCGGGTATAGGATCGATTGCAAATGCTTTAATGTTTGACCATTCTAAAATTTTCCAAATGTCGAGCGCATTTAGAGGGAAAAGGGACTAGAATTGGTTTTGACTAAAATAATTAAACAACTATCAAAGGACAATCCAAGTTCGACGAGGATTGGTCGCTTGTGAGTAGTTAGAAGTATAGTATTGGAAAATATGGAAATGTTTCCATATTGGATGGAATGTATCGACATCATTACGAAGATTCTATTAAGAATGAGTTGTCACATGGAAAATATGGAAGTGTGTCCATATTGGGAATTGAATATTGAGAAATCTATGACTAGATTAGAAACTTCTATGCAAAAGGATGTTCAAAGAATGTACTTTGAGTGAGAGACATCACGTCTATGGAATTGTCTTGTAACAATCTCCGATAGAGGACTTTGTAATATCATTGGCAATAGTCTTTGTGACTTTGGTGCAGTGACATTACGAAAGGATAGTTGCATAGAATGTTAGAATCTAGCATATTCTATAAGTAGCAAGAATTTGATATTTTTTGACTTATGAAAAACGGATTTGGAGTTGTGAAATGAGAAGGATTGGAAATGTGTTCAAAGTGATCTATTTCACAAAGTAAGAACCATAGGTAAACATTGTGTGCATGCTAGGAGCATGGAACAAGTGTTGGAATTCAAGTAAGAAGTTGATTAACTGAAACGACAAATAATGAGTAATCGATATGGTGATAAATAAAAGGCGTTTTATTTATACTCAAAGGTTTGAGGCCATATGGGATTAGTATTATTCTTGTGTTTCACATTTGCATGTTTTGACTTCCAGAATAATTGAGTTTATTAAGAATAATCGAATTATTCGAACGGGCCACAGTCATTCATATGTTGGAAGTAGATATGAATGAAGACTGTCATGAATTGGTGTGTGGACTGTCTAAAGAGCATTAGACATAAGCAAATGTTTGCTGCAACGTTCATGAGTGCTTATGAATATGATTTGAGCATTGGATTAAACCCACGCTCACTTGGATCACTCCATGAATTGTATCACGAGTGATTGGTGAGACGATAACATCTTATATTCTTGAAACCGAGATGTGTGAGTTGTATCTTGCAAATCGGTTGCACATTGATAATATGTAAACGCACCAGTAACTTGGTGTTATAAAACATATTGTTGTGTGTAATTCGGTGCGTGAGTGCAAGCAAGCATTGAATCAAAGTTTATCCATTCCTTTTATTCAAAGTAGGATAAAAGCGATATCTTTTGGGCCCCTCGATGGTTTAGTGATGACAAACGTAAATGCTCGGCCGGGCTAGGGCTAATTTGATTTGTTCAATTAGTATGTCGTCATAAATCAGAAACCGAGATATAGTACAAAGAGAATGATTTGAAATCATATCTCATATGATATCTAGAATGGAGGATTATATGATCCCTTATCTAAGGACACGCGTATTTGATATGAATTGAGTTGACAGCGGCTTTGGAAAGCTACGATTGCAGATCGGGATCCGAAGTAATACGCAGAATAGTTATTAGACTTATCCAAGTGGGAGACTGTTGGATTAGTGTCTAAGTCCATAACTATTTTGGTATGTACTTGACCCGATGGTGCATGGTCCTTTTGGGTTGCCTTCACCAAAGCAACTTGATTGGAGAAATAAATAAAGAGAGAGAGGTTATTATGATTTATTAATATGTTATAAGAATAATATATTAAAGGAGAAATCATATTTGTTTAATTAATATTGGTCAATAATTAATTAAGAATTAATTTTGTGATCAAGTGTAATTAATTAAACTAGAGGGCTGAATTGTAATTATGTGATAGTTACAAAATAAGGTAAGGATTATCTTATATATATGGTGAACGAATTTGAGGTGTAAATCCCTTAGAATTCGACTAGGATAAGGGTTTCTAAGACTTATCTTATGGTTGCTTGGTGGGCAAGCAACTAGATAAGGATAATGACTGAAACCCTATCTTTACACCTATATAAACCCCATAGGGCTTAGGAATTCGTCCAACCCTTCCCAAGAGGTCCTAAGGACGAATTCTAACCTCCCTCCTCTCTCTTTATACCTTCTCCACTTGCTTATGGTGTTTGTAAGCCATTAGAGGAGTGACACTTGTGACTCTCAGCTTTCCAAGGTCAATTCAAGGAGGAATTGGATTGTTATTGCTATATAACAATCAAGGTATGTTCTTAAACCTATTTACATGTGAATTCTGATTTCCATATGCTAGAATTAGGGTTCAAAGTCTTGGATTCAAAGTATGTACAATAGAGAAACCTAGATCCGAGCTTTAGGGTTTGTATGAGCACATAGGATGTCTTATGACCAAAACCCATCACCTAATACCGAGTATGTATGCAACATCCCCTAGATCTTTCATTTGAGAGGACTTACTAAGGTAGGCCTTAGTCTCTTTTAATGTCGGGATATCTTTCCCGATCAGTAATATGTCATCAACATATAGAATTAGAAAAAAAAAATATTGCTCCCACTTGCTTTGATGTATACACATGGTTCATCGGGACTTTCTGAGAAACCAAACTTTTTGATGTTTTCATCAAAACGATGATACCAGGCCATAGATGCTTCTTTTAATCCATAAATGGACTTCTTCAATTTACACACCTTCTTTAGGTTATCTGGCTTGACAAAACCTTTAGGTTGTTCCATATAAACATCTTCCTCAAGATATCCGTTAAGGAAAGCGGTTTTGACATCCATTTGCCATATCTCATAGTCATAAAATGCAGCTATGGGCATTATAATCCTAATTGATTTAGTCTGAGCAACTGGCAAGAAAGTATCTTCATAGTCAACACCTTGAATTTGAGTATATCCTTTTGCGACAAGTCGTGCTTTGAAAGTTTGTACATTTCCGTCCATGTCGATCTTCTTCTTGAAGATCCACTTGCTTCTAACAGCACTGCTGTTAGGAGGTAAGTCAACCAAGTCCCACACTTAATTGTCATTCATGGACTGAATTTCAGTTCTCATTGCTTCAAGCCATTTGTGTGACTCTAGGTTTGTAGTATCAGCCTTGTAATTGATGGGATCACATTGATCCATCAAGAAGACTTCTTCTTCATGAATGACAAAACCGAATATGTCAGGTTCCTGACGAGTTCTATTGAAGCGCCGTACATTTGGTGTGGTTTCTGGCATGTAAACGATAATTTCAGGTTCAATAATGCTTTCTTGATTATCATTCTCAACTAAAGTTTGTGTCTCTCGAATTTCTTCGAGGTCAATGGGGCTCCCACTTACTTTATGCGAGATAAAGTCAGTTTCAAGAAACATTGCTATATGGGCTATGAACACCCGATTTTCATCTTTCCGGAAGAAGTAATAACCTATGGTTTCTTTTGGGGATCCCACAAAGATGCACTTTTGAGATCTAGGGTCAATCTTGTCAAAATTTTCTCTTTTAACATATGCTTCACAACCCCATATCTTTAAGTAAGACATTGATGGAACCTTTCCATGCCATAACTCGTAGGGAGTCTTACTAACCTTTTTAGTTGGGACCAAGTTTACAATTCGAGTTGCAGTTTCAAGGGCATAACCACAAAATGAATGAGGAAGGGAAGTATGACTCATCATCAATCGCACCATATCAAGTAGAGTACGATTTCTCCTTTCCGAGACACCATTATGTTGAGGTGTTCCCAGTGGAGCGAGTTGTGACACTATGCCACAATTCTTCAGATGTTCATCAAACTCATAGCTCAGATATTCACCATGACAATCTGATCGTATGGTTTTAATCTTTTTACCAAGTTGATTATGTACTTCGTTATGGAAAACCTTGAATACATTGAATGCTTCATATTTGTGTTTCATGAGATACACATATCCAAATCTATTATAATCATCAGTAAATGTAATGAAGTATCTTTCACCGCTTCTGGTCATTGTTCTAAAAGCTCCATATACAACAGTAAGCTCTTTCACCAACACCGGTAAAAGGATCTTTGGTTATCTTGCCACATAGACATGATTCACATACATCAAAAGACTTTGAGCCTGTTGTCTCTAAGATCCTATCCTTTTGGAGCTTAGCAATGCAAGTTTTACTTATGTGCCCAAGTCCACAATGTCATAAATAAGTTTTATTTGAGTCTAACTTTGTCTTCTTATTTAAGTTGAGCATTGAATTATACTTTGTGTATGAACCATTTAAATCGATTTCATATATTCCATTTTTAAGACTAGTCTCAAAATAGAATACATTATCTTTAAACACATAAATGTTTTCAGAATCAAAGTCAAACTTATAACGAAAACCTTGTTCATACAAGCGAGAAGTAGAGATAATATTCCTAGTTATACTAGGTACATAACAACAATTGTTCAAAATAAGATTAAGGCCATTTGGAAGCAAAAGATGATATTGTCTTATGGCTTTAACAGTTACTTGATTGCCATTGCCAACATGAAGTTCCAAATCGCCATCTCTTAGTTCTCTAAATTTCTTTAGTCCCTGAAAATCATTGCAGATGTTAGTACCACTTCTAGTATTGAATACCCAATAATTAGTACATAATACATGTAATTCAATCACATATATACCTGAGGTGCCAACCTAGCTGGCCTTGATCATCTTAAGTTCCTCTAGGTATTTGGGATAGTTGCTCTACCAGTGTCCCTTTTCATTGCAGTGAAAGCAATGAAAGTCAGCAACATGCTTGGATTTAGTAGTTGGGTTAGTAGAAAGAGGCTTCCCTTTACCCTTTCCCTTGCCCTTGCCTTTCTTGCCAGTTTTTTCCTTTCCCCTTACCGGTATTATTACCAGTTTTCTTCTTGCAGATTTGAACCTGACGTATCATCAACACTTGATTGTTCCTAGACTTCTTGATGTTTACCTCAACATTTTTGAACATGTTATGAAGCTCATTGATGCTCCTCTCCTAGTCATTCATTGTGAAGTTCATCACAAATTGGTTAAATGAGTTAGGCAATGATGCTAGGATCACATGGGTCACAAGCTCATCCCCAAACGGGAATCCGAGGTGGGCAAGTTGCTCAACTATAGCTTCCATTTTGAGTACATGTGCACTCACAGAAGATCCCTCAGCCATCTTGAAACCAATGAAAGCATTCAAGTTCTCAAACCTCTCTTGCTTAGCCTGAAATTGAAACATTACTCTTAGTTGTTCAATCATTTCAAATGCTTCATGAAACTCAAAAGTTTTCTGAAGTTTAGGAGTCATAGTTGCAAGCATGATGCAAGCCACTTCGGTTGAATCATTAACATGTTTTGCCCGATCATCTTTCGATGCTTTGGCAACATTAGCTGGGAGCTCTTCTGGGATAGGTTCATCAAGGACATAGTCCTTTTTATCAAGCTTAAGGATAATTCTTAGTTGTTTGAACCAATCAAGAAACTTGGGTCCACTTAGTTTTTCTTTTTCGAGGATGGATTGGATGGTAAGTGATGAGGTGGTTATAGTGATGGGTTTGAGCCATAAGAACTTTCCTATGTGCACATGCAAACCCTAATTGCTTGGATCTAGGTTTCTCTAATTGAACATGCATTGAATCCAAGACTTACAATACTAGATCTAATGTAAACAATTGAATCTAATCAGATGAAATTGAATCTAGAACAATACCTTGGATTACTTGCTTGATGCTTCTTCTTCTTGGAGCTTAGAGTCACAATTATCACTCCTCTAATGGCTTACAAACACCAACTAGCAAGAAGATGATCTTGAGAGAGAGAGAGAGGAGGGTGAGAAATCAGCCCTAGGGTTCCTTGCCTTGCATGAGTGCCGATTTCCCTCACCCTAGGGATCTATTTATACTATGAGCTACTAGGGTTTCACCTTTAACCCTAATTGAATAACTTAGGCCCTAAGCAAACCAAGATCCTTCTAGATACTAGGCTTGGACGATTTTAAGGTTCCCAAACCCTAAATTTTGTCCACCCTCATATCCATAAGGATACATAGCCCAAAACACAACTATCACACATTTGACAGTTTATGCCCCTTTATTCAATTAACCTCTTTAAGTCACCAAATTAATTCTTAATTAATATATGACTTATATTAATCAAATAACATTATTAATCCTTTAATATATTATTCTCATAATATATTAACAATAATATCTCTTCTCTCTTGACAAATCATCCTGTCAAGTTGGTATGGTGAAGGCAACCCAAAAGGACCATGCACAACCGGGTCAAGTACTTACCAAATATAGTTATAGCCTTAGACACTAATCCAATAGTCTCCTACTTGGATAAGTCTAGTAACTATATATGCAAACACAAACCGATTAGCAATCGTATCTCTCAAAGACACTGTCAACTCTGATCTTATCAGTCTCCTGTCCTTTAGATAAGGGATCGTACAGTCCTCTGTTTAGATATTATGCGGACAATCTCATGGAACTTATTGTCCAACAATTGGTTTCTCGATCTCATATTTATTTGACATAGAACTTAATTGAACACATCAATTCAGTCCTGACTGGGCTCGACACATAAGTCAAATCAAATCATCGAGCGGCCGTGATATCGCTTTTATTCTCTTAGGATAAAAGTAACAGATAAACTTCGACTTATATGCATTTACTACTTACTAATCAACCATACACAACAATGCGTTTTATGACATCAATTTACTGATGTGGTTTCGCATTGTCAATGCACAACCAATTAATAAACAATAAACCATATATCTTGGTTTTAAGACCATATGATATTATCGTCTTGCGATCACTTGTGTCACATTCCATAAAGTGATTCCAGCAAGTGCGGGTTTATTCCAATGCTCAAAACTTGTTCATAAGCACTCATGAACGTTGCAGCAACCTTTTGCTATATCTAATACCCTTTTAGAAAATCTACACACCAATTCATGACAATCTTTATTCATACCTACTTCCAACATATGAACGATTGTGGACCATTCGAATAATTAGATTATTCTTAATAACTCAATTATTCAGGAAGTCAAAACATGCAAAGTGAAACAATAGTTAAATAATCAACATAAGACAGTAGCTTTACTCATAAATAATACTCTTTTATTTAGTCATCAAATGTCAATTACATTTATCTATTACATGTTTTCCAACTATCTAATCTAAACTAATATTGTCTTTCAGCCCAATGCTCCTAGCGTGCAGCAAATGCTTAACCCTACTCAGTCCCTTCGTAAGCGGATCTGCTGGGTTATCCTCTGACGATACCCTCTTCTCTACGAGGTGTCCTTCTTCTACTCGATGTCTAATAAAGTGATATTTTCTGTCGATGTACCGAGATCTACCATGATCCCTCGGTTCCCTGGTCAAGGAAACTGCTCCCTCATTATCACAGAAAATTTCCATAGGCTCCTTTATGGCAGGCACAACTCCAAGGTCACCAATGAACTTCTTCAACCACATCGCCTCCTTTGACGCTTCGCTTGCTGTAATGTACTCTGATTCGCACGTTTAATCAGCTACGGTTTCTTGTTTAGTACTTTTCCAAGTCACTGCTCCTCCATTCAGGGTAAAGACCCAGCCCGACTGCGAACGGTAGTTGTCCCTGTCGGTCTGGAAACTGGCGTCACTATACCCTCGCACCTTTAAGTCATCACTCCCTCCGAGGACTAAGAACCATTCTTTGGTTCTCCGAAGGTACTTAAGTATATTCTTGACCGCAATCCAATGATCTCTGCCAGGGTTCCCTTGATATCTACTAACCATGCTCAAAGCAAAGGCCACATCAGGGGGAGTACAATTCATAGTGTACATGATTGAGCCAACTGCGGAAGCGTAGGGTACTCGGTTCATCTCAGCTATCTCGGCTTCGATACTCGGACTTTGAGTCTTACTCAATTTGGCGTTACTCTGTATCGGTAGTTCTCCCTTCTTCGAGTTCTCCATACTAAAACGTTTTAGTACCTTATCCAAGTAAGTATTCTGACTAAGTCCTATTAGTTTCTTAGTTCTTTCTCTCACTATCCTTATTCCCAAAATATAGAAAGCCTCTCCGAGGTCCTTCATAGCGAAGCACTTCCCGAGCCAGGACTTAATTTCCTGCAAAGTCGGGATGTCGTTTCCTATGAGCAGTATGTCATTGACATAAAAACAAGGAAGCTAACTATACTCCCACTGGCCTTGACATGTAAACATGATTCATCTTCACTTCGTACAAATCCAAACTCTTTGACTTTCTCATCGAAGCAAAGATTCCATCTGCGAGATGCTTGCTTAAGTCCATAAATGGACTTCTCAAGCTTGCACACTCTATTTGGATGCTTCGGATCGACAAAACCCTCTGGCTGAGCCATGTAAACATCCTCAGCCAACTTCCCATTAAGGAAATCGGTCTTGACATCCATCTGTCATATCTCATAATCATGAAATGCAGCAATGGCTAGCATCACCCTAATAGATTTTATCTTACCAACTGGTGAAAAGGTCTCATCATAGTCAACTACAGGAGTTTGAGTAAAGCCCTTCGCCACCAATCGTTCTTTATACATGTGCACATTCCCATCCATGTCGGTCATCTTCTTGAAGATCCATTTGCACCCAACCATCTTACGTCCGGGCACATTGTCAACCAAATTCCAAACTTGGTTGTCATACATGGACTGAATCTCGTTGTCCATTGCCTCTTTCCATTTTGCAGACTCTGGGCCTGCCATGGCTTCCTTATAGTTATTAGGTTCATCCAGATTTATTAGTGTACTATCACTAATCTACGTGTCCCCTTCGGTAGTAATATGAAAACCATAAAATCGGGGTTGAACTCTAACTCTTTCGGAACGTCTAAGAGGTAAGGACTCGTCAATTGGTTCAACCGGAGTTTCCTCCTCGGGTTGAGCGCCAACGTTAGAGGTTCCTTTATCGTTCGACTCTTGAATCTCTTCAAGGTCGATTTGCCTCCTACTGTCCCCTTGGCTTATTAGTTCTCGCTCTCAGAAAACCCCTCTCCTCGCAACGAAGACAACATTGTCACTCGGTCTATAGAAGAGATATCCAAAGGATCACTACGAGGTCCGAGCTTGTCGTGACTCTCTCGTCTTACGAAAACTTCACAGCCCCAAACCTTGATATGTGCCAACGAGGGAGCTTTCCCTGTCCACATCTCGTGAGGTGTTTCGACAACCTTCTTTGTAGGGACTCGGTTAAGGATAAGGGCGGCAGTCTCTAAGGCATACTCCCAGAATGAAATAGGTAGTGAAGCACGACTAATCATAGAACGAACCAAGTCCAACAGGGTTCGATTACGCCTTTCTGCCACACCATTCACCTGCGGTGTCCTAGGTGGCGTCAATTGCAAAACTATTCCGCATTCCTTGAGATAGTCGTGGAATTCAAGACTTAGGTACTCTCCTCCTCGATCGGATCAAAGCATCTTGATTTTCGTGCCCAATTGATTCTCCACTTCATGTTTGAACTCTTTGAACTTTTCAAATGTTTCTGAATTGTGCTTGATTAACTAAATAGACCTATATCTACTATAATCATCAGTGAAAGTCACGTAGAAGCGGTTCCCATCCTTTGTGGTGGATCTAAAGGGCCCACACACGTGGTGTGTATGAGATCCAATAAACCATCACCCCTCTCACAAGTGCCAGTGAAGGGTGACTTGGTCATCTTTCGAAGTAAACAAGATTCGCACATGTCATCTTCCCTAAGGTCGAATAACTCCAACACTCCATCCTTTTGGAGTTGGTCTATGCGCTTCTTGTTGACATGTCCAAGACGACAATGCCACAAGGATGCTTTATCCATACTATTGGAAGAATCCATACACAATACATCATTTCCTAGGTTATCTACAACCATAACAATTTCATAAATTCCATTACAAGGCATTGCTTCAAAGTATAAAACACCATTTAGATAAGCATAAATAGAACCATTCTCATTATCAAACGAATATCTAAATCCTTGTCTAAATAAACCATGAAAAGAAATGGTGTTTCTTGCCATATCTGGCGAGTAGCAACAATTATTTAAATCTAAATTCAATCCATTACTAAGAACTAAAGAATATACTCCAATCTTGGTCACAAGCGATGATCTTCTATTCCCCATGATTAGATTTATTCTTCCAAGCTCCACATCCCTATTTCTTCCTAGTCCCTGCAAATCAGAACAAATGTGGTAACTACACCCTGTATCAAGAACCCAAGAAATAGCATGAGATGAATTATTAGATTTAATCGTGTAAATACCTGCGAAAGATGGCTTGATCTTCCCATCCTTGATGGCTTGCAGATATTTCGGGCAGATATTTCGGATTGGTTCTCTGATACCACTGATGGGTTTGAGCCATAAGAACTTTCCTATGTGCACATGCAAACCCTAATTGCTTGGATCTAGGTTTCTCTAATTGAACATGCATTGAATCCAAGACTTACAATACTAGATCTAATGTAAACAATTGAATCTAATCATATGAAATTGAATCTAGAACAATACCTTGGATTACTTGCTTGATGCTTCTTCTTCTTGGAGCTTAGAGTCATAATTGTCACTCCTATAATGGCTTACAAACACCAACTAGCAAGAAGATGATCTTGAGAGAGAGAGAGAGAGGAGGGTGAGAAATCGGCCCTAGGGTTCCTTGCCTTACATGAGTGCCGATTTCCCTCACCCTAGGGATCTATTTATACTATGAGCTACTAGGGTTTCACCTTTAACCCTAATTGAATAACTTAGGCCCTAAGAAATCCAAGATCCTTCTAGATACTAGGCTTGGACGATTTTAAGTTTCCCAAACCCTAAATTTCGTCCACCCGAATATCCATAAGGATACATAGCCCAAAACACAACTATCACACATTTGACAGTTTATGCCCCCTTTATTCAATTAACCTCTTTAAGTCACCAAATTAATTCTTAATTAATATATGACTTATATTAATCAAATAACATTATTAATCCTTTAATATATTATTCTCATAATATATTAACAATAATATCTCTTCTCTCTTGACAAATCATCCTGTCAAGTTGCTATGGTGAAGGCAACCCAAAAGGACCATGCACAACCGGGTCAAGTACGTACGTACCAAATATAGTTATAGCCTTAGACACTAATCCAACATATAGTTGGGGTAGTCATCTACAAAATAATAAGATTCATTTTAGTATCTTTGATATAAATTCTTTTTCAAAAATAATTACCCTTCAAATTAAATTTTGAAAAGCTAAGATCCATATCACCCAAAATAACTTGAGGATGTGACCCACTACTCAAGTGATTTTGTTGATCGATAGGCTACGATAACCAATTACAACACTTATGTAATTCTTAGATTTATAGGATCCAAAAACATTACTTTGTTTTTAAATGGCATGTTCATCCCATCTATGCCTCAAAACTCTTATGCTTAGGTGGCCTTTATCACATAAGAAATTGATCAAATAATTCATTTAAAAAACATTTAAGTTATATTTCACAGAAGGTTAGGTGACCTTTATCCCATAACCAAATACAAAACACTTTGACTATTTTTGACAATTCAAATGAATAAGGTGACCCTAAAATCCACATGAATTGCACAATTCAAATGAATAAGGTGACCCTAAACACCTTGACCTTTATCCCAACTTGTAACGCTCTAAAAATTCAACAAATTTTAAACTTTTAAAAAACAACCCGGTCTCATAAAGTTATTACAAAAGGGTTTTCAATACAATTATTATCAGAGTCTTCCCAGAACCACATCATAAAACATAATCATTAGGAGCGGTACGATCACGCCTTTGCCTTGCCACGGTCTCCTGAAGAACCTGAAAAACATTAAACCACAACTGTAATCCCGAAAGCTTAGTGAGATACCCCCAAAATACCAACCACATATACCATACACGCACAACATGCCATATCATACCAGAACACAGAACAACCATGCACTTTGGGTCTACTGTGTGACTGGTCCGCCGCACCGGCCTTCAGTCCACCTGGTCCACCCTCCGAGTCTAACCACATACATCGAGTCTACAGTGTGATTGGTCTGCCCGCACCGGGCCTTCAATCCACCTGGTCCACTCTCTGAGTCCAACCACATACATCGAGTCTACAGTGTGATTGGTCCGCCCGCACCGGGCCTTCAATCCACCTGGTCCACTCTCTGAGTCCAACCACATACATCGAGTCTACAGTGTGATTGGTCCGCCCGCACCGGGCCTTCAATCCACCTTGTCCACTCTCTAGTCTACAGTATGAATGGTCCGCCCGCACTGGGCCTTCAGTCGGCCTAGTCTACTCTCCGAGCCTCGGCACGTCTGGTCCGCCTTCTTGGGGCCTACAGCCTATCCGGATCGCTCGCTGGGCCTTCGGGATAACCGGTCCGCCCCGGGTATGTTGGCCTACAGCACAAAGCAGGACCCGCCTCAAGCCAACCCCAGTCCAACAACCATGTGCACATAGACATTCAATCATATAACAATCACATTCAATCAAACCGATCTAGCAGATCACATAGCATAACATCGTCCTAACCAGGATGCCGACCTAACCGGTCACTAGCATAGCATCATCCTATATACCAGGATACCGACCTTAACCAGGTCTTTAACATATACCATCCTAACTACCAGGATGCAACATAGCAAAGCAATAACATAACAATGATACCCGGATCACAATTCGATAAAGGGCCGGCCTTGGTGCTGCAGACCCTGTCGATATAGTGAGGATAACTCACCTCGCAACTGCCGACTGAAAAGATAAGCCCAAGCTGCTCCGACCACTAGCCAACACCAAAACACTGAACTCAAAACAAATGCCAACAATTACCAAAATGCCCCTGGAAGTCAACTGGTCAACCCTTGGTCAAAGTCAAAGTCAAAGTCAACCTCCTGACTGACTCTACTCGCCGAGTCAACCCGATGACTCGTCGAGTCCCCATGCACAGAACTTCCCCAATCCGCGACTCAACTCGCCGATTCACCCCGAGACTCGTCGAGTCCCACACTCTGAGTCCTTTCTCACTCAACTCACCGAGTCATCCTTTGACTCACCGATTCACGGTTCAACCAGAAGATGGTTAGGACCTCACGACCAGACACACCGAGTCCAAGAACAGACTCGCTAAGTCCAAGGCTATCTTCAACCAACTCGCCGAGTTGTTCTTCCAACTCGTCGAGTTCCTGCCCACCTTCATGCAACTCACCGAGAACACCCATGTGACTCGCCGAGTGCCACTAGCTCTTAACCCATACAGAGGCTTTCCAAGCCATGAAAATGATCCAAACCATAGATCTACCCTTCTACAACCCATCCTTCACGTAAAGTGGCAAACTTTACGTGAATCCAAGTAGATCTAAGCAATCTACACTCTAGGGTTTGGGTTTGGGACAAGATGGCTTCACCAAACACTCAAGAACAGGGACTTTAATGCACTCTAGACCTTCTCCATTCCAGATCTAAGGTAGCAACCTCAGATCTAACCTCCAAACTCAAAATATCATAAGTTATTCTTTCCAAAAACTCCAAAATGATGAATAAGAGCCCAAGCAACGAAATAATACCTCAAAAGGAAGCTCCAACAGAAGAGAATTCGAGTCCTAGCAAAGCCCCTTGCTCCAAGCCTCTTAACCCTCCAAGATCTCTTCCAAAACCTCTTCTCCAAGGTTCAAATGCTCTCAAATCACTTACAAACGCTCCTTAGGGTTTTCTGGACTTCAAGAGAGGTTAAAGAGTTTGGGGAGAGGGCATAATGTCCTTTAAATAAGGCTCATCCTCCGAAATTAGGGTTTTCTCCACACAGCACCAACTCTCCGAGTCCAGCCGCCGACTCGCCGAGTTGGCCACTTAACACGCGACCTGAATCGCGACCCTACTCGCCGAGTCCACCCATGGACTCGTCGAGTTCCCCTTTCACATTTACACTTTGAGCCCTGAACTTGCACCCTGAACTCGGGATGTTACACAAAAAGAAATTCATGCTTGTTTTCCAAAAACCATAGATTATCATAACATAAAAAATTATTCTAACATTTAAAAGATGGCCCTGATACCACTGAAGAGATTTTGTTGCATAAAATAGATAATGTTTCACAAAAAACCGGCAATGGAAGCTTTAAAATTTTCTTAAAAATTTCGAGTGTGACAACAAAACAAACAATCAATGATCATTTTAAAGAGGTTAGAATTATGTTATAACAACCATAGGGTGTTTAGAAATTACAACATTTGTAGCCTTTTGACCCTCTTGGATTTGGGGTGTTGAAGTAGATGGCAAGGACAAGGAGTTTGATCTTCTCTACAAGTAATCCACCAACAAGAATAAGGTACCAAAATTGCTAGATTTCTTCTTGTAAATTTTTTTTCTTTAAGCCTTAAGTGCTTAATCAATTAAGCACTAAAGGAAGACACAAAATGAACACCAAAAGCAAGTAATGTATTCAAAAGAGGAAAGAGCCCAAGCTCTTAAGTTGCTCACGGTTTTGAGAAAAAAAGGAGAAGAAGTTTTGAACCAAAAAATTTCAACCTCTCCATTTAAAGACCCTCTATTTATAACCCCATCCAAGCATGGCCTCTTGAATATAATATTTAAAAGTATTGGCTATAAATGAGAGGCATGGGGAAGAAGATGACGGAGGTTGACAAGCAACTTCCATTCCTCTACAACTTTTGGCTATAGGCTCTAAAGACGACAAAAATTGTTCACTAGTCTTTTTAACCATGGTAGAGTAAGCCTTTGATTTAATCATAGTTAACCAAAGTATCCAAAACTTTGTACATGGCTTATTATATGATAACTTATCATATAAAGACTATTTTTCTACTTCTTACAATATTGGGTTCATAGAACAATAATTTTTCTCTAATTAAATACAAGAGTTGAATTTATTTATTAATAACAAATTACTTAATAAATATTCAATAAGTACAAACTTGATTAAGGTGTGACCCTATAGGATCATATGTCATTAGCAATGTCACTCAATAATGATTCTTGGGCATATAGATCTAACAGCTTGCTCTCAAGGCTTCATCAACACAAGGATTTAGATTGTTATTACTACATAAAAATCAAGGTATGATCCTTTTAACCCTTATTTTGTGTATTTCGAAAATATGCTAATAAGCTAGGGTTTTCTATTTTGTTGTTCGAGTTGTATGTTCAATTAGAGAAAATATAGATCAAAAATTTTAGGGTTGCATGCACACATGAGATTATATATTTTGCATAATACCCATCACTAATACCTCTACGTAGCCCATCCTCAAAAAATGCAACTTACCACTACGTCTTATCGTCTCATTTCTCCTTCAACTCTCCTCATTCTATATAAACCCATATTCTCTGGTTCCATCTGTAGCACGTCTAACATTTTCAAACATTGCACATAACTTAAACGACCATCAAATTGGATCGGCACACCCATTTTTGGATACTGGTTTTTTAGGTATGTGTTTTCTAAATTTTTTGATCTAATCTTGCTATTCTTGCTTCCAGCATTCAAGAAAACATGCAAATTTTACACTAATTCAAGAAATTCATTCATTTGATTTTTGGATTACCATATAGGGTTTTAGTTTGTCTATTTGCGATTGAGTTTTCTATCGCCTCTTCTCTCTTTCTCTCTTCTTCCATCGCCCGATGTCTTCTCTTTAGATATTGTTTTAAGATTTCCAGTTTATAGTGAAAGTGGCTCTCTCCTGGAAAATTCTTGGATTATTCTACGGCCTATACATTCGTAACAAAATCAATGGGTTTTTAGTTTTACAGTGGTAAATATTTTTATTTTATGTATGTTTTAGGCAGATTATGTCTTTCTTCTTTAGGTCGTGTGAGAATCACTATCTTGATGTATGTTCATAATTTGGTTCATATTCAGTACAAGGTTATTTAGGCTTTGATGGTTTTCTCATATATTTCCAATTGGGATCGATGATGTTCAACCTGGGTATGTTCTACATCACCTGTGAAGGATTCCTGTACTTGATTTGATTGTAATCAATGATTTTCATTTAATGCCTATTTTATAAAGGGTTTAGGTCATTTTTGGTCACTTAACTTTTGGTTTTGTGCTCATTTGGTCACTTAACTCTTTTTAAGTTTTAAAAGATCATCAAACTTTTGGCTTTGTGCTCATTTAGTCACTTAACTTTTGTTTTGGTCACATTAAGTCACCAAACTTTTAAAATTGTGCACATTTAGTCACTAAAATTTTAAAATATTTTAAAAGTTTAGTGACTCAATGAGCACAATTTTAAAAGTTAGGTGACTAAATGAGCACAAATCTAAAAGTTAAGTGACCAAACCAAAAGTTAAGTGACTAAATGAACACAAATTCAAAAGTTTGATGACCTTTTAAAACTTAAAAATAGTTAAGTGACCAAATGAGCACAAAACCAAAAGTTAAGTGACCAAAAATGACCGAAACCCTTTTATAAATCATTTGGTGGTTGTAATCTGTTGATTATGTCCATTTACAGATGTTGATTATGTCCATTTTCAGATGTGATGGTTGCAGAATCTGGTTGTTAATGTACAAATAGAAGAGAACTTGTTCCACTTGCTAGATAATGAAACTGATGAGTATGTATCCAAATTCAAAAGTTTGATGACCTTTTAAAACTTAAAAATAGTTAAGTGACCAAATGAGCACAAAACCAAAATTTAAGTGACCAAAAATGACCGAAACCCTTTTATAAATCATTTGGTGGTTGTAATCTGTTGATTATGTCCATTTTCAGATGTGATGGTTGCAGAATCTGGTTGTTAATGTACAAATAGAAGAGAACTTGTTCCACTTGCTAGATAATGAAACTGATGAGTATGTATCCAATAAGCAGTTGCACACCAAATGTTTAATAAAAGTCTCAAACCATTTTTGTTTCTGCACATAGACAAAAACGAAATCGGTGATGCATGTTATTATTGTCTTCTTTATTTTGGTTTTGAAGTATGTTATCTATACCTACCAGTAACCATTAAAATTAAAATAAAATAACACTAGGTAGTTTCATATTTATTTGAATAATTTTTAATCTTACAACTATCCTTTTATTTTTTTCATATATGGTGTTAGGGTTTTATGAGCAAAAACTACAATTTTTTTAATTATTTGAAAGGAATCATGAGTTGGGATTAGTTTTTTGCTTGAAGAGAAATGAGAAATATCACATTTAAATGTGAATTGTACAATCTCACATTTGATTTCTCATACGTTTTTCCTTTGATTTCATAATTGCATATTATGTTTTTTTGCTGATGTAAACAACAACAAGAATATAGTTGTGGTGGGTTCACATTCTTAGGTATAATTTGTTATTGGATTTTCAACTTTTAAATCAATTTTTTATTCTCAGATTTTTGGATTTAGATGTAATTCATATCTACTCTGTTCCTTATCGGTTTTTCCGATTGAAAGTGTTTCTAAGCTTAATGTTTTGTTTCCATGCGGTGGTTTTTTTGAAATCTCTTGTATACGAGACAAGGCAAGGAGGGAACCCGAGACTACCTTCCATTTCTAGCAAGAACTACTTTAATTGGTAAATCATCTTTCGTCCGAATATTTGATTTAGCTTTGTTTAATCTGCTAAAAGTTTTAATTTGAATTGGTGCAAATTAGTATTAATGAAACATGTTTCCTTGCCTTTAGAGATCAGGAAATAGCTACCCTTTTCGCTTCTTAAGATCAAGAGTTAAAGATGAGGCTGGACAACGAGTATAGGCAGATTACTTCTATTACTGCATTATACTTTGGGTTCCAATATTTTTCTATTTAAGGTCATTATGTTTTTATAATAACAAGTGAAAACAAACATACAACCCCAACTCCAAAATGTTTGATTTATGTGACAAGGTGGCCATTCAATGTTCTCATTCCAGTTGGTATAATTGAAATAGTTGTATTTTTTTAATTTGGTTCTTAATACTTTTAAAATAAATTAATTTTTCAGACAATGGGGAAATAATATGTTTCTCAATATTTTGTTTAATAAGTTTTTTGAGTAGAATGCTAATTTAGAATTCATGGATTATTGTTAGGCATAAGAGACGGACCAATGATAGCATATTTTGGAGGTATAAGAATGGACAACGGATGGAAAAGCCATTGATTTGGATGACATCAACTTCCACCAATAATATTTAATATTGTATTTATTTTTCTATATTGTTGATTTTGTTATGAGCTATGCTTTTTTAGATTATACTTTAATAACATCATTTTATTTTCTTACCAATTTTTTCACCTATAAGAGCAATGTACTTTTTTTTACCAACGATACCAGAATACATGGTTCTTAACTGATAATAACAACGTCCATAGAGTTTCTTAATATTATGGAAATTATTGAATCATAGCTACTATATTATGAAGATACAAGAAGATTATAAGTTAAGTTAGTAATTTGACTTTGTGCTTATATATAATAATCATTCTTTGATAACTATTAATATGAACAAGAGAAGTACATCTCTTATGTCCTATATAGTATTTTCATCTATGAGTTAAATCATCTCACACTTCATCTTTTACGCACTATATTTCACTTTGACCCTCGCTAACTATTTCCTCTTATTTTGCACTATATTTCACTTTGACCCTCGCTAACTATTTCCTCTTATTTTTCTCTACAGAACAAGCTTGCTAAAGACTAGAGTCCCAAGGTAATTGCCAATAAAAATTTTAATGAATACAATATGAACTATCATTTTACGCTTTCATATTTTGTTTTTCAGCCTCGTTCATCTATTTTTTTTTATGTTTTACCCTTTGTCCAAATTTATCATAACCAACTAATCGGCATTTGCATGCATCTTATAAATTTTTGACATTTTTTTAAAATAATGTTTTACCCATTATAGTCGTGTTATGTTCTTTTGATGTTCAATGGATACTATCTGTGGATGGTGGCATTGACCAATCACATGATGATCGTGAAAGCTCCAATAGCTAGACATGTGACATTAACCTCAAGGGAATGGAAGTAAGAGTAAATGAATATGGGACAGACTCATGGCAACCCCTACACAACCTGAAAAAGTATATGTTCCTTAATAGCATTAAAGGAAAAATCATCTTCCTATCGTGTCGGTACTCATCTCTTTAGATCATAATCGATTCAATTTATATAATCGTTTGATATTTGTTTGTGATTGTATCTACTAAGTTTCACTTGATACAAATTGATTTGGAACTACACCCTTGAATTTTTAACCTAGCTTTTTAGAACTCCTTAACTCATCTCTTTATTTTCTATCACAACAAACAATTGGTGTGATCAAGCATTGATATTATGGTTTGGAACATACAATAGTAGCCTATTTATTGAACTTTTCGTTGGAAGGTAATTGATGTTTTGTGAATTTCAGTTGTATGCTTCACTTTCTACACTTATTAGTATTTACAACTCTATCTAGGACCACTTTTATGTTTTTTATGGCAACATCCTTATAAAGACAAACTTGTAATTGATTGGGATAATTTTTTCTATGTAGAGAAATAATGTTGTAAATAATGACGTGGAAGTGATGGATGGTTTATAACAATACATGTGATTATTTAAAGTTCAATAACAAAAGGGAAGATGTTGTTAGTGGATCTTCAACCCTTTACACAAGCAACCACATGATTTCTCTTTGAAAAAATTCTATTGATAATACACATAGCGTTGATATGATTTTCTTGCACATTTTTGAAGAAAAAGAAGTCTAAAACCAAGATCTTTGAAACTTTCTAGAAAAAAACTAGGCTAATTTATATTTCTAATAAATATTATACTAATAAGTATTTTTTTTCTCTACAATTCAACGTAAAAATAACACCAAGGTATTAATGGGGCACTAATAATAGTAATAGCGATGTAATTTCATTTTGTTAATTGTAAGAGCAATGTCCTAACATCTTTTTACCAAATATAGCAACATACTTTGTTCTCTACTAATAATAGAAACGTGGTTAATACTCACGTATAATAACAACGTGCTTCTCTTCAAAGATATAGACAATGGTAAAGGAAATACCCATATTACCCTCCATGGGTCGTGTTTAGCACGAGCCTCAAAACATACCTAGCATATATATATATATATATATATATATATATATATATATATATATATATATATATATATCCACCTAAACCTCACTACGTCAGTAAAGAAAAAACACTCATAGATATCTTCTTCCTAAACCCACAATCAAGAACACATACTTCCATACCCCTGTTCTTCCTTCCTGAGACCCAAACCCACTAAAAACCACCATTATGAGACAACATACAACACAAATCAGTGTCTGTAATCCACCCCACCCAAATCATTGTTATTAATGGATGACGATGAAATAATAAGCTTTATATTCTTGTGTGTGTTTTTAATACTTTGGTGGCTGGTCCATCTCTAAGGAAAAAGAACCAGAATATGTAGGTGGTTTTGATTTAGGTCAAAAATAAGAAATCAAACGCCAATAGATCCAAATCCACATTCACCTCTTATAGTTGAATGAAGATCATCGACCTTAATGACTTCCGGCGTGATTATCTTTTCAATAATCATGTGCCCAATTCTATCACTAGATTTCACTTCAAAATCACTATTAGAACGGTTGAACAAGATTACCCTAACATCAACTGAATGCTTCCATGTGAGATTAGCTCTCAAAGCTACAAAACAAACAAATTTTAATTTGTAAGAACACAACCCTAGTGTAATGTATAAAAACCATCCAAAGAAGGAATGAATGTATATCGATTCGAGCATATGTCCCTTCCGATAAAACTATGGATAAATCGATAGGAACCAATGCTTCACTGTAACACCCCGAGATTTAGGTGCATTTCTTTCACCCTTATTCTTTGTCAATTGGTCATGATTAGTCCTTGAGTGGAGGGTAACTAGCAAGTGAGTACGCTGGGCGTACCAAAGGGGTACACTGCGCATACTCATGCGCTTAGTTTGGAAGCGAAGTCGCCAAGGTATGTTGGGCGTACCCAGAGTTACGCCGGACGTACCCGGCCCAGGAGCAAAAACCCTAATCCGTCTTGTGCACTATTTAAAGGATGCTAAGGCTCATTTCTCAGCCTCCATATCAGTGAGTGAAACCCTAAGAAAGAGCCTCCCATCATCCTTAGTGTGTATGAGTGTTGTTGGAGCTAATTGTGCTTTGGTGGCTTAGTGAAGAAGAAGGAAAGGAGCTCTTGGAAGCTAAAGCTTGAAGTGCCAATTTGGATCTGAGATCTACAGAGAAAGGGGCTACACTTAGAGGTATAAAGTTCAAAACTTTCCTCTTCTTTTGGTTGTTGTTGCATGTGCCATTTCTAGGGTTAAAAACCCCAAAAGTGGAGACTTTATGAGTATAAGGTGCTCCATGGTCCGAGATCTATCCCTTTTCAGTGGTATTAGTGATTTAGAACCATAAAGTTTCCATCTTGGCTGTTAGTTTGAGGTCATGCTTGAGTATTAAGCCTTCTAGAGTTAGAGGATGGAATATTATGGGAGTTAGTGGCTTGTTCAGTCATGCAAAGGCTTAAAGTCATCAACTTTATGGATTAAGAGGCTTAGATGTGGTTAGATCTAGAAGTTGGACGTCGGTCTTAACTGTTTAAGACCTCAAGAGCTAAGGGGCTGAAGTTGGGGAGTACGTCGGGCGTAATTCCGACGCGTACTGGGTGGCGTTCCCCGATTCTGAGAGGCAGCCGGGTACGCTCAACGTACACATCTGGTACGCGCAGCGTAACCCGGAAAGTTGACTTTTGGTTGACTTTTAGGGTATGGTCTATTGAGGGGCCTTTTGAGTTATGAGAGGGGTAAAATGGTCTTTTACCCTTCTAAGAGTGTCATAAGAGGACATAGTCTAGACTTTGAGAGTTATATTAAATAGAGTATTTATTTCATATGATTAGGCGGAGGCTAGGCCAGTGTCACACACCCAAACCTGAACGGCGGAAACGTTCGGGGGCGGATGACTTCATGTGGTAACGAAACAAATGAATACATAGTAAAGAAAGCAATACAACCATCATATATATAATTGAAAGTTTACATTTGTCAAAAGTTACATGTTCAAAACTCAATTACAATATGATGTCAAAATACGAGATTAAACTGGCGCCGCAGCATCCCTTCATCAAAAGCGAAATGAATACCTGAAATTACTGATTCCCTGGGACATACAAGTAATTTTGAAAGAGTAGATCAGCATTTAAGCTGGTGAATTTCATAAGTATTTAAGTGACAATGTTTGAATGAACTGAAATGTTTTATCTTCGTTTGTTTGTGGTTAGAAAATCCAATATTTTCTACTAGTATAAAAGTAGCCTTCACTCAAGACCAATGTTTGTTTCTAAAATGTATGCAAATGTAAAATAACCAATGAATTTGAAAACCTTGTAAATCAATGCATTTTAATACCCCTTGTGAGTTTTATAACCATACTATTGACTCTGAATGCCTATACACAACGTTCTTCAGGCGTTGGAATGTTATGACGTTTGTCACCCCAAACGGTGGACTGCAGCTAACAGTCAGGGCGCGGGTTTGTCAAGCCCGTATAGATCTATACACAAACACCATGCTCCCCCTCCAAGGGATTCTGGTATATAATACAGGACTTGAAATGTGTACTCGAACGTACATGAAGTTAGTGTCTCACAAATCCGTGGTATAAAAACAGATCTACTTGTTAAAATGTTACGTTTGTTCTTGTATACGAAAGTAAACTTCTTGAAATATATGTTTCTAGTACATAAGAGTTAGAAATCTGTTCGTAAAACTATACCTATTATAGTTTTCATAAAGTATGCCTTGTTTGTTTAGAAGTACTTAGGAAAAGAATCACTTGTTCATGAAAGCATAGATTTTTGGTGTAGGGTCTAAGATAGACAAGAAAAATCTAAGAACAGTTTAGTTTATACCTGCATTACAACAACTTTATATTTTTAGAGATAAAATGCTATTGTAACATATGTTATATATATATATATATATATATATATATATATATATATATATATATATATATATATATATATATATATATATATATATAAAAGTTCCTTTAAAGGTTTATAAATCGCAAGTGATTTGAATATATAACAGTATATAAAAGAGTTTCTTTATGTAGCACACGATAATACTCGTGTGTTTTACTTGTAATCCCCCCCCCCCCCCTTGAAAACATATAAAAGTATTTAGAATAATTAAAAGGTTGATTAAGGGGGTATGAAACTCACATGAAAGTTTTGGAGATAGCGAGATGGAAAACCGGGCAGAGTTTCGTCTTGGGAAACGGATTTTCCTCGGGATTCTCGGAAATCTCGGGAGTATAATCGACCTTCGGGACTTGAGCCAAAAAGACCAGAGCTTCAGGTTTGAACGGACACGGAAAACGAGGAAATGTTGAGAGAGAGAGAAGAGAAATGAACCCTTTCTTTGGAAACCCTCGCATTCTATTTATAGGAAGGCTGGTCTGCCTCGGTACACGGGGCGTACGCTCGTACGCGCTGCGTACGCGCACGTCATGCATGACCGAAGCCTCAACTGCCTCGGTTCGGATGGGACGGGTTGTTGGGTTCTCGGGTCGGATGGGACGGGTTGCTGGGGAGGTGGATCGGATGGGACGCCGGGTCGGATGGGACGTCGGGTCGGGCGGGTCGGATGGATCGGATTCCTCGGATATGGCGACGTGGACGATCCGAGGCCAAGTCTTACGAGTACGCAGGGCGTACAGGGGTACGCGGCGCGTACCCGGATGAGGAAGCGGACTCCCCTTCGGATAATGTCCGAATTTTGAATTAAATAATTAACTAATTTATTTAATAAACTTCCAAAATTCATATCTTCTTCATACAAACTCCGTTTTCGATGGTCTTTATATCCCCAAGTAGGTGAGACTACGCTCTACAACTTTCGTTTAGACTCCGTCGACAAATTCCAAAATTTTATTTTTATTATTTATTAAAAAATCCATCGTGTTTAAGGAATTTCTTAGAAAATTCATAACTTCTTTATCTGATATCGGTTTTTGCCAGACTTTTTACTGCTGGAATACCATTGTCGAGACCTTCGATTCTCGTTTAGGTCATTCCGGCCAAAAGTCGCTCGATCTCCGATTCGAGTTTTTAGCTGTCTGTTGCTAAGCCGAACTTGGAAAAATCACATCTTCGCTATATGAAGTCGGATTTGGGCGTTCTTTTCACGTACGATTATGTTTCAAAGACATTTAAACATAGAAGGAAATTAAATAGAACTATTTGTACGTTTTATTATGAAAGTAAATTTTATTACTTAGAAGCGGTTACAATACTTGACCCATTTTGGTCCTTACAAGGAGTTGAAATATCGGGTTGTCACATCATCCCCCCGTTAGAGAGAATTTCGTCCCGAAATTTAAAGTAGTAACGATACTAGTGAACATGAAAGAGATGAGGGTACTTTTGTTTCATCTAATCTTCGCGTTCCCATGTGAATTCAGGTCCCCGCTTGGCGTTCCAGCGAACCTTCACGATGGGTATGCGACTTTGTTTTGTTTGTTTGACCTCTCGGTCCATGATTTCTACTGGTTCTTCCACAAAGTTGAGGCTCTTGTTGATCTCGATCTCGTCGAGTGGAATAACAAGAGTCTCGTCGGACAGACACTTTTTCAAGTTTGAGACATGGAAGGTTGGATGGATTTTACTAAGTTCGCGCGGTAGGTTAAGCTTGTAAGCCACAGGGCCGATTCTGGCAAGAATCTCGAAAGGCCCTATGTATCTTGGATTTAGTTTCCCACGCTTTCCAAATCGTATTAAACCCTTCCACGGTGAGACCTTTAATAAGACGTGGTCTCCTACCTGGAATTCCAAAGGTTTCCTCCTTTGGTCAGCGTAGCTTTTCTGTCGGTCTCTTGAGGCCTTCAATCGTTCACGAATCTGAACGATCTTCTCTGTTGTTTCACGTATGATCTCCGGACCGGTGAGAGTGCTTTCAGGAACTCTTCCTCTAGCTAACTGGGTATCGCCAACTTCAGTCCAGCACAGAGGGGATCTGCACTTTCGACCATAGAGGGCTTCAAACGGAGCAGCCTTTATGCTTGTATGATAACTATTGTTGTATGAAAATTCGACAAGGGGTAAATGAATATCCCATGCCTTTCCAAAGTCAATCACGCAGGCTCTCAGCATGTCTTCTAAAGTTTGTATTGTTCTCTCACTTTGTCCGTCTGTCTGTGGGTGGTAGGCTGTACTCATGTCCAGCCTAGTTCCCAGGGAACTTTGTAGTGACTGCCAGAACCTTGAAGTGAATCTACTATCTCGATCGGAGATAATGGATATCGGAACACCATGCAGTCGCACTACTTCCCTTAAGTAAGTTCTTGTAAGCTTCTCCATTTTGTCAGTCTCCTTGATGGGTAGGAAATGTGCGGATTTGGTCAATCTGTCGACAATGACCCATATGGTATCGAGTCCACTTGTCGTCTTGGGTAACTTGGTTATGAAGTCCATAGTAATCTGCTCCCATTTCCATTCCGGTATCTCTGGTTGTTGTAGTAGTCCTGACGGTTTCTGATACTCGACCTTAACCTTAGCGCAAGTAAGACATTTACTCACGAAGGTAGCAATTTCCGCTTTCATGTTAGGCCACCAGTACAGTTTCTTAAGATCCAGATACATTTTATCTGAACCCGGGTGGACGGAATATCTTGAGTTGTGAGCCTCGGTCATGACTACGTTTCTGAAACCACCATGTTTTGGGGTCCAGATTCGGTCTATGAGATAGTAGGCTCCGCCACCCTTGACTTCTAAATTCTTCTCCATTCCTCGCAGGGATTCACCCGCCACATTTTCAGGTTGCAAAGCTTCCATTTGTGCTTCCTTAATTTGTGTGGATAAGTGGGAATGGATAGTCATGGTCAGAGATTTGACCCTCCGACCAGTGTATTCCTTTCGACTGAGGGCGTCGGCTACTACGTTGGCCTTGCCAGGATGATAACGAATTTTGCATTCGTAGTCATTCAGTAACTCAACCCATCGTCGTTGTCGCATGTTGAGTTCCTTCTGATCGAAAATGTGTTGAAGGCTCTTGTGATCGGTGAATATAGTACTATGTGTTCCGTATAAGTAGTGCCTCCAGATCTTCAGAGCAAATACCACTGCTCCTAACTCGAGGTCGTGTGTCGTATAGTTCACTTCGTGTGTCTTAAGCTGTCGGGAGGCATAAGCGATAACCTTCCCTCTCTGCATAAGAACACAACCAAGTCCTTGATTTGACGCGTCGCAATACACTACGAAGTCTTCTATTCCTTCGGGAAGGGATAGTATTGGTGCGGTGCACAAGGCTCGTTTGAGCGTTTGGAACGCTCTTTCTTGTTTCTCTTCCCAATCAAAGGCCACGCCCTTCTGGGTTAGGGTTGTAAGAGGTTTCGCTATTCGAGAGAAGTTGTGAATGAATCTGCGGTAGTAGCCAGCTAGACCTAGAAATTGACGAATTTTTGTAGGTGTCTTTGGTGCCGACCAGTTCTCAATAGCCTTAATTTTGGAGGGGTCCACGTGTATACCTTTCTCGCTAACAACGTGACCTAAAAATTCGACTCTTCGAATCCAAAATTCGCATTTAGAGAACTTCGCATATAGTTTCTCCGCTCGCAGTGTTTCTAGGACTTTTCGTAGGTGTTGACTATGCTCTTCCTCACTTCGAGAGTAGATAAGTATATCATCGATAAAGACAATGACGAACTGATCCAAGTAAGGGCGGCATACCCTATTCATTAGGTCCATAAATACTGCTGGTGCATTGGTTAATCCGAACGGCATCACCACGAATTCGTAGTGTCCATTACGAGTTCGGAAGGCTGTCTTTGGAATGTCCCCCTCTAGAACTCGTAGTTGGTGATATCCGGATCGTAGGTCTATTTTGGAGAAGTAGTTCGCCCCTTGAAGTTGATCGAATAGGTCGTCGATACGGGGTAGAGGATAGCGGTTCTTGACAGTAAGTTTGTTCAGCTCTCTGTAGTCGATGCACATACGGAACGATCCGTCTTTCTTCTTTACAAACAAGACCGGTGCTCCCCAAGGTGAGAAACTTGGTCTTATGAATCCTTTGTGAAGGAGTTCATTAAGTTGACTGGAAAGTTCTTGCATCTCTGCTGGTGCAAGACAATAAGGCGACTTCGCTACTGGGGTAGCTCCTGGAATTAAGTCGATTCTGAACTCGACTTGGCGTTGCGGTGGTAATCCTGGCAGTTCTTCTGGAAAGATATCGGGAAAGTCGCGTACTACCGAGATGCTCTTGATGTCCTTCAGTTCTTGACTTGTATCGACGATGTGCGCTAGGAATGCTCGACAATCCTTCCGCAAGCACTTTCGAGCTTGGATGCACGAAATGATGCGAAGGTTTGCACTAGATTTGTCGCCGTAGATAACTAATGTTTCGTTGTTTGGGAGGTTAAGACGGACTGCTTTCTCAAAGCACATGATGTCGGCGCGAAGAAGGCTCAACCAATCCATGCCGACTATGACGTCGAAACTTTTAATTTGAACCGGCATGAGATTGATTGGGAAAGAATGGCCGTCTAATGTTAACGTACAGCCCATGTATATGCAATTTGTGTTTTCGGTTTTTCCATTGGCCATCTCTATAGTGAATGAATTTTCTAACTTGCTAGGTTTAGGTTTAAGTAAATGAATAAAGTTTTGACTCACGAAGCTTCTCTCCGCTCCACTATCGAATAATATGCATGCGTATGAATTATCGAGAAGGAACGTACCAGCAACAATAGTTGGGTCAGCTACAGCTTCGTCGTGGCCTATTGCCAAAACTCGTCTCACACCTCCGGTGCCTGCTGCCTTAGGACAGTTTCTCTGGTAGTGGCCCACCTCGCCACAACCGTAGCAAGCCTGCCCTACACCCGCACCGGGAATTTGAGTGATCGGCTTTGCGGGTTCCTTGCAGAAACGGGCTGTGTGCCCTTTCTGGCTGCAGTTGGCGCACTGCATAGCTCGACAAGGTCCATGGTGGTGGTAATTGCATTTGGTGCATTTTGGGAGGTTGCCTATATAAGGCTTTGTTGGGTAGGTATTTGTAGGGGCTGAAGCAGGTACAGTGGCAGCACTTACTGACACCAGCTGTTTCTTTGCGGATTCTTGGGAAGATCCACCCTTCCCTTTAATCCATGCTCTCTTCCTGCCATTGTTGTTGTTGTAGTTGTTGTAGTTGTTGTTTGCTTTCTGTGGTGCTGGTGCAGAAGTGGTTGAGTTCTGATGACCTCCGTAGTCGATCAGAGATTGTGCCAGTTCCTTAGCACTTTCAAAGGTGTCAGGTTTAGAAGCTAACACGCTTGATCGCATTTGGGGCGTCAGTCCCCAGATGTACCTTTCTATCTTCTTGCTCTCGGGAGCAATCATATCTGGACAAAGGATTGCCAGTTCGCAGAACCTGTTGGTATAAGTAGCGATGTCGGTACCCACCATTCCGAGAGTCCATAGCTCGCGTTCAAGCTTTTGAATCTCTCCCCTTGGGCAGTATTCTCTCATCATCATGGCCTTCAAGCTCTCCCAGCTTATGGAGTTTGCCACGATTAGGGTAAGTACTTTAACGTGGCCATTCCACCAAGTTAAAGCTTTATCGAGAAGGGTGAAAGTTGCAAATTTGACCTTGCTGTGCTCGGGGCAGGAGCATATTTCAAAGACTGCCTCCGTCCTTTCGATCCACTGCCTCGAAGCCATCACACCACCAGTACCATAAAACATTCGGGGCTTGGCATTAGTGAAGTCCTTATAGGTGCATTCTCGAGGTGGTCCATGACTCTCGCCATGGTTGGATAGGTGTGTGCCAGATCCCGAGCCATTAGTACTCGAGTTATTGATCTGTGACATGGCAGCTGCCACCGCTGCGGTGACTGCTGGTTGAAACATTACAGCATCAAATTGGGGTGGTGGAGGTGGTATAGGTGCTTCCTCACCGTTGTTTCGCCTTGGATTCCTACGCGGAGGCATCCTTCAACTATAGATTGAAAAGACAAGGATAAGAATTTCATAGAATGGAAAAATGTATGTGTCTCATGAACTAAATCGCTATAGATCAACAATAGATGATAGTATGAGTCTTCAAATAGAAGAATGAAGGTTATTTGTAAGACTGAAGGTATGAAACAAGTATTTGGGTTCACAAAGACCATTCAAGGTTCGAACGAAATACTCAACATAGTAGTAATAGTGCCACTTATATTAATATAAAAGTTGTTACGACGATCATGAAAATTTGACCCCTATAAGGGTCTCCGATTACAAAGTTCGAGAAATTTAAAGACTTTTAGCCGAGGTCCTAAGCTATAACAAAATTTGAGTCCTTGACAAGCACTACTTGCGTCGAAGGTTGCGCTTGGAGCTTGACTCCGCATCTGATTGCTTTGACACCATTAGACGCCTATCGAAAGCGGCTTGTTGTTCCCTTAGTTCGGCGAGGGCTGCAATCATTTGCGCTTGAAACGCTTCGGTTTGGAATTGAGCGTTGTCTTGCATCTTGTCCAGCCTACGGATGTCAGAAGTGTGAACCTGCACTTCCACGTTGATATCCCGGAGTCGGCTAGCTTGTACTCCAGACTGATAGGACTGATTGGCTAACTTACCCACCATTACCGGGAGTGCTCGATCAGCCGAACCTCCGCCGCGGACATCATAGAAGTCCCGGCACATGCCGTAGGGAGGGCGTAGGTTTTGCTGTTGGCTCCAATGGTGGAGGTGACTTCCCCAGACGGGAGTCGGTCCTTGAAAGTTCCTTACGAAGACGGGAGGTTGAATGGGTGGTGGATCGATAACTTCTGGCTCTGAGTCGGTACCGGAGTCATCACCCACTTCTATGGGTTCCTCGTCCTCTTCGGGATCATCTTCGATCCATCCTCCGTTGCCTTGGTTGGGAAAGTAGGGGTCGCCAGGGTGGTGAAATCCAGCCATTTGACTGTACGAGAAAAAGGGTTATAAGAATTGAGTAAAGTCGGAACATGTAAAACATGTAAGTTAAACTAGTTTAGATAGCAAATACTCCTATAGTATTTAAGCTCTTGTGTTTGATTCTTGCAATGGTTTGGTAAGGTTTTGACTTGTTGCTTACCACGATCATTCCTCGATATACGTTGGTCCAATCTTGGGCAAATATAGTTGATCACGCTATATTTGTCCAAAATCTGATTACATATGTCGAGTCTCAATCGTAGTGTCAACTTGTCTAAATACTTGTATAGTTGTATAACATGAAAATAGTTTGTGGTATGCATTTAATTGTACTTAAATGAGTTATCAAATTAAGTTGAATGAAATGCTGCTTAAGTGTAAAAAGAAAATTTGTTTTGTCAGAGAGTATTAGTCCCTTAAGTATTTATAGTTTGTATATCTTATGTGGTTCGATATACTTAGTTCACTATAAACATTGCTCTGATACCAATCTGTCACACCCCCAAACCTGAACGGCGGAAACGTTCGGGGGCGGATGACTTCATGTGGTAACGTAACAAATGAATACATAGTAAAGAAAGCAATACAACCATCATATATATAATTGAAAGTTTACATTTGTCAAAAGTTACATGTTCAAAACTCAATTACAATATGATGTCAAAATACGAGATTAAACTGGCGCCGCAGCATCCCTTCATCAAAAGCGAAATGAATACCTGAAATTACTGATTCCCTGGGACATACAAGTAATTTTGAAAGAGTAGATCAGCATTTAAGCTGGTGAATTTCATAAGTATTTAAGTGACAATGTTTGAATGAACTGAAATGTTTTATCTTCGTTTGTTTGTGGTTAGAAAATCCAATATTTTCTACTAGTATAAAAGTAGCCTTCACTCAAGACCAATGTTTGTTTCTAAAATGTATGCAAATGTAAAATAACCAATGAATTTGAAAACCTTGTAAATCAATGCATTTTAATACCCCTTGTGAGTTTTATAACCATACTATTGACTCTGAATGCCTATACACAACGTTCTTCAGGCGTTGGAATGTTATGACGTTTGTCACCCCAAACGGTGGACTGCAGCTAACAGTCAGGGCGCGGGTTTGTCAAGCCCGTATAGATCTATACACAAACACCATGCTCCCCCTCCAAGGGATTCTAGTATATAATACAGGACTTGAAATGTGTACTCGAACGTACATGAAGTTAGTGTCTCACAAATCCGTGGTATAAAAACAGATCTACTTGTTAAAATGTTACGTTTGTTCTTGTATACGAAAGTAAACTTCTTGAAATATATGTTTCTAGTACATAAGAGTTAGAAATCTGTTCGTAAAACTATACCTATTATAGTTTTCATAAAGTATGCCTTGTTTGTTTAGAAGTACTTAGGAAAAGAATCACTTGTTCATGAAAGCATAGATTTTTGGTGTAGGGTCTAAGATAGACAAGAAAAATCTAAGAACAGTTTAGTTTATACCTGCATTACAACAACTTTATATTTTTAGAGATAAAATGCTATTGTAACATATGTTATATATATATATATATATATATATATATATATATATATATATATATATATATATATATATATATATAAAAGTTCCTTTAAAGGTTTATAAATCGCAAGTGATTTGAATATATAACAGTATATAAAAGAGTTTCTTTATGTAACACACGATAATACTCGTGTGTTTTACTTGTAATCCCCCCCCCCCTTGAAAACATATAAAAGTATTTAGAATAATTAAAAGGTTGATTAAGGGGGTATGAAACTCACATGAAAGTTTTGGAGATAGCGAGATGGAAAACCGGGCAGAGTTTCGTCTTGGGAAACGGATTTTCCTCGGGATTCTCGGAAATCTCGGGAGTATAATCGACCTTCGGGACTTGAGCCAAAAAGACCAGAGCTTCAGGTTTGAACGGACACGGAAAACGAGGAAATGTTGAGAGAGAGAGAAGAGAAATGAACCCTTTCTTTGGAAACCCTCGCATTCTATTTATAGGAAGGCTGGTCTGCCTCGGTACACGGGGCGTACGCTCGTACGCGCTGCGTACGCGCACGTCATGCATGACCGAAGCCTCGACTGCCTCGGTTCGGATGGGACGGGTTGTTGGGTTCTCGGGTCGGATGGGACGGGTTGCTGGGGAGGTGGATCGGATGGGACGCCGGGTCGGATGGGACGTCGGGTCGGACGGGTCGGGCGGGTCGGATGGATCAGATTCCTCGGATATGGCGACGTGGACGATCCGAGGCCAAGTCTTACGAGTACGCAGGGCGTACAGGGGTACGCGGCGCGTACCCGGATGAGGAAGCGGACTCCCCTTCGATGGTCTTTATATCCCCACGTAGGTGAGACTACGCTCTACAACTTTCGTTTAGACTCCGTCGGCAAATTCCAAAATTTTATTTTTATTATTTATTAAAAAATCCATCGTGTTTAAGGAATTTCTTAGAAAATTCATAACTTCTTTATCTGATATCGGTTTTTGCCAGACTTTTTACCGCTGGAATACCATTGTCGAGACCTTCGATTCTCGTTTAGGTCATTCCGGCCAAAAGTCGCTCGATCTCCGATTCGAGTTTTTAGCTGTCTGTTGCTAAGCCGAACTTGGAAAAATCACATCTTCGCTATATGAAGTCGGATTTGGGCGTTCTTTTCACGTACGATTATGTTTCAAAGACATTTAAACATAGAAGGAAATTAAATAGAACTATTTGTACGTTTTATTATGAAAGTAAATTTTATTACTTAGAAGCGGTTACAATACTTGACCCATTTTGGTCCTTACAAGGAGTTGAAATATCGGGTTGTCACAGCCAGCGTTTACCGAGACAGAGATTTACCGAGATACCAGAGGTGAATCTTCTCACTATACTTTACCTAGTGTGGTAATAGAGTCATATGACAGTGTAATTTAGAGTTGTGTGCTAGTGTATTTGCATGTTATTTATGTGTTGTGATTTATTGTGATACGTGATATGCATGATTTAGAGTTTATAGAGTAGGACCAGTGGGTCCATAGAGTTAGGGCCTTTGGGTCCATAGAGTTAGGGCCAGAGGGTCCATAGAGAGTTGGGGCTGGAGGGTCCCACTAAGACACATTGACCAGAGGGTCAACAGAGTTATAGCCTCGAGTGGCTAATATATGTTAGAGTGGTATTTTGGGGAACTCACTAAGCTTTATGCTTACAGTGTTATGTGTTATGTGTTTCAGATACCAGTGATGACCGTGGGAAGGTGCCGACATGATTTGTACACACACACACACATGGGATTTTATGTATTTCGATCTTGGGGGATGTTTTGTGAAACAAGGATATGATACAATGACATTTTATTAATAAATGTCTTTGGAAAATGTGTTTTGAAAATGCGAAAAATTGTTTTAATTTTTACGGTGTTACAAGTTGGTATCAGAGCCTTGGTTTGAGGGATTCGGGTGCACCTTCGGGCGTATCTGAACTCAAACTGAGGATTAGAGGAAATTTTGATAATAAAATAGTTTTCAAAAGAATAAAAAGAGCTTTCGAGACAAAACAGAGCAGAGTCGTGTGTACGAACAGCCAGCGCCCGAACGGTGATTTCCCAAAATACCATTACAATAAGTGTTATGAGATATGATATGATATGATATGTGATGAGTTATATTATGCATGCTAGAGTAGACTAGGTATTCTTATTAGGACTAGAGTGGCCTGATATGTGATGCCTTAGTCTAGGAGTCTTGCTGCTAGGGATGCTTCAGAGTGTTTAGATAGCAGCGAGGAGGTTATGAGAGATCTGCTAGCGAGTATCATATTATTAGAGAGAGTAGAGTGCTTGGGATTGGGACTCTGGGAAGAGGACTTGGGGTGAATATTGATGTGGTGTGGACGGTAGTATTGGGCCCGTACTACTGAAAACACCGGGTCAGTGCACAGTCCAAGTAAGAATCCTTAGAGTACCAAGAAACAAGTAGGTTGGAGTATTCGAGTGTGAGTATACTCGAGCAAGTCCCTGATATGTTTTTATGTTGTATTTCAGAGAGAGGGGGACCATGGTTGGGACACGCCACACACCAGATAGCAGCGGTACGAGTGACGAGGAGATCTGTCGGATCATCCACAAGGAGGTGGCTGCGGCCATCAGGGCAGAGATACCAGAGATGTTCGGGTCTATCAAGACCACACTGATAGAGAGATTTGATGAGAGATACGCTGCTCTTTCTGAGGCTATTGTTGCGGCGGCCACTGCAGCTTTAGCTGCGACTAGGCCGCAGGGTGGTGATGTGTTGTTGTTCCGAGAGTTCAGCAACACAAAACCACCGGAGTTTGACGAGACCCGGGACCCGATTGCGGCGATGAGGTGGATTTCAGACATAGAGGGGTGTTTCTTTACTTGCTCATATCCAGAGCATTTGAGAGTCTGGTTCGTGTTGAACCAGCTTCGCTTGGGAGCGAAGGATTGGTGGAAGTTTGTGACGGCACACTATACGCCTGTTGAGCTTGCTGCAGTGACCTGGGAGAGGTTCACTGCTATGTTCCGAGATGAGTATGTTCCCCAGGTGGAGAGGGAGCGTTTGGCCCAGGAGATCCTGACCCTCAAGCAGGGTATTGAGTATGTTACAGTGATTACGAGGATTTTCCATGAGCGGGCGATGTTCTGCCCAGAGTACGTGTCCTCCGAGTAGCCACGTATGAACCGATATATGAGCATTTTGAGGAGGGATATACAAGAGTTCGTGGCGAACTCGACATACCGGACATTTTCCGAGCTTCAGGCAAATGCCCGGAAGAGGGAGATAGAGCTGGAGACCCAGGCTAGGGAAGAGGTTGAGTCTCAGGGGAGAGATCGGCGACCAATGCAGTCTCAGCCGGTAGCCAAGCGGGCCAAGCCCGCTGATTCGAGACCAGGGACTCAGAGGGGCCGCACTTGTGGCAAGTGCAGCAAGAGCCACGATGGGGTGTGCAGAGCAGGGTCTTGCTACAAATGTGGCTAGGAGGGGCATATGGCCAAGGATTTCCCCAAGGGGTTTACAGTATGTTTTCACTGCAACCAGACCGGACACCAGAAGGCAGAGTGTACACAGCTGTGGGGATCAGCATAGGGAGCATCTTAGGGATCTGCCCCTACTGCTATCAGAGCTACTGAGAGCCGGCCAGTAAAGGCCGAGGCACCGAAGGCACAAGGGAGAGCCTTTCAGTTGACCACGGAGGAGGTCCGCGCAGCGCCCGATGTCGTGGCTGGTATGTATTCTTTCATGTATTCATTTTGATGTTGATATAGTGTGCTTATATTATGTTATGCGTAGGTACTTTTCTTGTGAGTTCTGTACCTGCCTTGGTGTTATTTGACTCAGGTGTGAGTCGGTCTTTTGTATCTTTGGCTTTTAGTCGGCACATCAGTGTTAGTCGTGAGGCGTTGAGTCGACCTCTGAGAGTTTCCATAGCTGACGAGAGGGCGGTGTATGCCACAGAGGTGATCCGAGGGTGTATACTCGAGATTTTCGGTGTTGAATTCCCGATTGATTTAGTTCCTATTGCGATGGGGGATGTCTGTGTCATCGTGGGCATGGACTGGTTGAGCAGATTCGGAGTGGTTATCGACAGCGAGCGACAGCTGGTGACCATACGAGACCCTAGTGGGGGAGTTCTTACGGTGTACGGCGAGGGTACACGTTCTGGGTCAGTATTTTGTTCGGCCGCTAGAGCGAGACAGTGTATACAGCAGGGCTGTAGGGGCTTTGTAGCGTATGTGATGGATACGAGGGTTGATTCAGAGAGACCGAGGTCAGTTGATGAGGTTCCGATAGTGCGTGAGTTCCCAGACGTATTTCCGGAGGAGTTGCCGGGTGTGCCTCCCGTGAGGCAGGTGGAGTTCAGTATCGATTTGGTTCCGGGGGCCGCGCCTATCGCCAAGGTGCCTTATCGCCTTGCGCCTCCAGAGATGCAGGAGTTATCCTCGCAATTCCAGGAGTTGCTGGGGAAGGGGTTTATTCGGCCGAGCAGCTCGCCGTGGGGAGCGCCTATCCTTTTTGTCAAGAAAAAGGATGGTTCACACCGGATGTGCATTGATTACCGGGAGTTGAACAAGCTGATGGTCAATAACCTTTACCTGTTGCCGAGGATCGACGATTTGTTCGATCAGTTGCAGGGAGCATCTTGGTTCTCCAAGATCGACTTGAGGTTTGGGTATCATCAGGTGAGGGTGCGAGATGAGGACATCCAGAAGACAGCGTTCAGGGCTCGTTATGGGCATTACGAGTTTGTGGTGATGCCTTTCGGACTCACCAATGCACCGGCGGTGTTCATGGATCTCATGAACAGAGTGTGCAGGCCGATGTTGGATCGCTCGGTGATCGTATTCATCGATGATATTTTGGTGTATTCGAGATCCAGATAGCAGCATGAGAAGCATTTGAGGGAGATCCTCAGAGTTCTGAGATCATAGAGACTTTATGCCAAATTATCCAAGTGTGATTTCTGGTTGCGAGAGGTCCAGTTCCTAGGGCACCTCGTTAACCAGAAAGGGATATTGGTCGACCCGGCCAAGATTGAGGCAGTGATGAGTTGGGAGGTGCCAAGGTCACCCACCGAGATCAGGAGTTTCTTAGGGCTGGCAGGCTATTATCGGAGATTTATCAGGGATTTCTTCAAGATCGTCGTGCCACTCACCAGGTTGACCCAGAAGGGTGTTGCATTTTCATGGGGCCCAGAGCAGCAGGCCTCCTTCAAGACACTTCGCCATAGACTGTGCGAAGCCCCAGTTTTAGCCCTTCCGTAGGGGGTGGAGGACTTTGTGGTGTATTGTGACGCGTCGATATCAGGGTTAGGAGCGGTATTGATGCAGAGGGGGCATGTGATAGCATACGCATCGAGGCAGCTAAAGCCTCATGAGACGAGGTATCCCACCCACGATCTAGAGTTAGGGGCAGTGGTGTTCGCTCTCAAGATCTGGCGTTATTATCTGTATGGGGTTCGGTGTACCATATACACGGACCATAAGAGCTTGAAGTACTTTATGGAACAGCCCAACCTGAATATGCGACAGAGGAGATGGTTGGATGTGGTAACGGATTATTACTGCGAGATCCTGTACCACCCGGGTAAGGCTAATGTTGTAGCTGATGCACTGAGCCGAAGGGCGGAGAGCGCCCCGATGCGACATGTTTGTTTGAGGTTGACAGTGATGACTCCGGTGTTGGACACCATTCGTGGGGCCCAGGCTGAGGCCGTGAGATCAGAAAACCATAATAGAGAATGAGTTGTCGGGTTGGTATCAGAGTTCGTTACCGATAGCCGGGGGCTTATGACATTCCAGGGTCGTATCTGGGTACCGTTTGTGGGCGGGACGCATACCATTTTGATGGAAGAGGCTCATCGATCGAAGTTCTCGATCCATCCTAGGCCACTAAGATGTATTTGTACCTAAAAAGAGAGTATTGGTGGCCCTGTATGAAGAGGGATGCCGCGTGGTTTGTTCGGAGGTGCTTAACCTATCGTAAGGTTAAGGCCGAGCACCAGAGACCGCATGGTAAGTTGCAGCCGTTGGAGGTTCCCGAGTGGAAGTGGGAACAGATTACCATGGATTTTTTTTGGATAAGGTGTCTAAGTCCACAACTTATTTGGTATATACTTGACCCGACCCGGCATGGTCCATTTGGGTTGCATCTCACCCGAACTATTTATGGATAATTTTATGAGAGTTATACACATATGTTTATTAATATATTATAAGTTATAATATATTAATATGAGGTTATGTTATTTTAACTAGTTTTAGTCTTAAATTAATTATGAATTAATTTAGAGATTAAAATGAAGACTAATTAGATTATGGGCTATTTGTTTTATATGGTGTGGGCTAACACTCATTTGTTAATGGGCTAGGCTTGGATGGAAGTCCATGGATGATCCATGGAGCTTTTAACCCATGGATCCTTGGAAAAGGAAAGGTCATGGGTTATTAGGGTTTCACCCTAACCATGCACACTATATAAGCATGCTTTTGGAGCATGAAATGGGAACTAGTGAACTAGTGTGTGTGAGCTTGTGTGTGGCCGAAATATACAAGTGTGTATACTCTCTCAAAGTTTTCCAAGAGTTTGTGGTGTTTTGTGATTCCATTTGAGGCATTCACACTATTGGTGCTTGGCCCTCAAACTCCTCAAGAACCAAACTCATCAAAAAGGTATGTAATCTCTTCTAACTCTTTTATGTTGAAATGTTCCCCATGCCATGTTAGATAGGTTATAAACCTTAGAAAATTATTATTTTGCATGTATTTAGACAAACATAGATCCAAGGTTTATTAGGGTTGCATGCACACTTAGGAAGTGTTAGATTGCTCAAAACCCAACAGTGGTATCAGAGCCTAGGCTTGCTTGTTTGATACTTGATGCAAAATAGTTGAAAAAGTCGAAAAACTTGTTGTCTTCCTGATGAACTCGCCGAGTCCATGTGTATCTTCAACCTACTCGCCGAGTAGGTTCATGCACTCGACGAGTAGGAGCCACAGAGTGCAGATTTTCGACTTCTACTGCTGGAAATGGACTAGAAACATTACCCTAAATTGTTTTGGTGTTTTAAAACTTATTTTAGTTGGTGTAATGGTTGTTCTAATCCATTTACAATAGCATATATCAAAATTCCATGATTTTTATGTGTTCATATAATTCTTGAAATTTTGATAATCATGTTCATGTTCTTATGAATTTAGAAGATGATAAGAATTATTTGCTGAATTGTTTAGAATTAATTCTTGATCATTTATGTGTTTTAATGGAGTCCATAATTTGTCTTCAAGTTATGGATATCCAAAGGTCACTTTCTTTAACACACACATTTAAACACATAAGTTACATGAAAATGAAGAGTCTTCATTTTTATGGTCCTTTAATTCATAAGTTATGAAATGAAAAGTTTTGGATAGTTACAAAACTTGCCCTCAAGTTTTGGAATTTGTAAAGTTTCACACACTTTAATAAACTTTAATTCCAACCCTTAGAGTTTTAATAGTTAAAATTCAACCCTTATACTATTTATAACATTAATGGTTAATTATTATTATATATATATATATATATATATATATATATATATATATATATATATATATATGTATGTATAAGAATAAGTCGTTCTACCGTTAGTAGGCCTCATTCACGAAGCCGGTCTATAAGGTGGGTATAAGGTTGTTGCCTATAAAATGGCGACTTAATGGCTGTCCACTCTCACTCACCGCTTGCTTGACTGGTGGAGGGTCGTTAGCCGAACGGGTAGGACAATGACTTTAAATCCTCATTAAAAGTATAATGATTATTATAAAGTAACTAAACCTTTTAATTCCCAATCTTAGTTATTTTAGGAAAAATGTGAACATGGTGCTAGTCCATGGAATTCACACTTTGTACCTTACCAAGTCGTTGGTGGAGCGTGTGTGGTTAACCGGCACACTAACTTGGACTAGTAAGTATCACGAAGGGTGACTTAATGTTTGTCACAGATCAATGGAGCGTGTGTGGTTAACCGGCACATTGATTAGGTGATAATATTAAGGGTACCAAGTGAATTAGCATGGTTATTCACACCTTGTTTTGTGATCCTCGGCATCCCAGTCTCAAAACTTGAAGGGCACAATCGAGATTGAAACATGCCATTGAAAAGTTCAATGAATCTCAAAAGAATCTAGGAATTTCAAATCCAATTAAAACCTAATAATTCATTTTGTTTTTCATGGTGCAAATTGGTGAATCGTCATTCACCTACCTTTCAAATATATTATTACTTAGATTACGGCATCCCTCTTCTAAGTATAATATATTGTGATTGGGTCCTAGCCTTAATATTACATTTGGGTGTCTTATTAAGGATTCTATATATCTAATCTAAACTTGCTTTCTTCTTTCAGATGTCTTCCAACACTAATGCTTCAGGCTCTAACCCAACTGGTTCTGTCTCTCTCATGAATCTTTGTGGGAGGGTCATCTTTGATGGTTCCAACTTCATGGATTGGATTAGGAACATCAGGATGGTTACTCGTTATGAGGACAAGGAATATGTCCTCGATAAGCAGTTAAAAGAGCTTGATGAGTCTACTGCTACTCCTGAGGAGATCGCTGAATTCAGGACACATGAGAGAGATGCTACTAAGGTGGCATGTATCATCATGGCCACGATGACAGCCGAGCTCCAAAAGTCATATGAAGATTTCTACCCTTTTGAGATGCACCAAGACCTGATGGAAAGGTACCATCAGAGTGCTCGTCAGGAGCGGTATGAAATAATCTCCTCCATAATAACTACCCGCATGAAGGACAGTGATTCCGTCACAGCTCACATGCAAAAGATGCAAAGGTATGTGGACCGTTTGCTGAAGCTGAATGTGAACATCCCTGAGAAGTTGGCAATTGACATCATTTTGCACTCCTTACCTTCTTGTTATGACCATTTTCGTATGACATATCATATGAACAAGGAGGAAGTTACCCTCAGCAAGCTTCAAGGACTCTTGAAGACCGCTGAAACCGGTCTTAAGGGCAAGGCGGTTGTTACCTCTCCTACTTCTACTCCAACCCCTGTTTTGGCTATCAGGCAAGGCAAAGGGAAAAAAGAGGAAGCACCCTTCGAAGGGTACCAAGGGAAAGTCTCTTGAAGGCTCCTCATCGAAGACCAAGAGCGGTTCTGTCACTCCTTCTGCCATTCCCAAGGATGCTGAATGCTTTTATTGCCATGAAAAGGCACAGTGGAAGCGAAACTGCCCTAAGTACTTGCAGGATCTAAAGGATGGGAAAGTGAAACCCACCCATGCAGGTATTTACACTATATTGTCTAATTACTCAACATATTCTAACTCTTGGGTGCTTGATACAGGATGTGGTATTCACATATGTTCTGATTTGCAGGGCCTAAGAAGAAGTGAGGATGTGGAGCACGGGAAGATAAACTTGATCATGGGGAATAGGAAGGCTTCACCTGTTTCCAAGATTGGAGTTTATACTTTGTTGCTTAATAATGGGTTAAAATTAGATTTGAATAAATGTGTGTACTCGTCTGATATGGCGAGGAATATTATTTCTTTTCATGCTTTGTACAAACAAGGTTTTACCTTTTCGTTTGATAATGAATGTGGTGGTATTAATGCTTTCTTTAATAATGTGTTTTATTTTAAAGCGTTACCTTGTGATGGTGTGTATGAAACTGTGTTGATTGTAGACAACTTAGGAAATAATGTGTTGTATATTGATTCTTCTACTAGCCGAGATAAAGCATCATTGTGGCATTGTCGTCTTGGACATGTAAACAAGAAACGCATAGGCCAACTCCAAAAGAGTGGAGTCTTGGAATCATTCGACCTTAAATCGGATGATAGTTGTGAATCTTGTCTACTTGGAAAGATGACAAAATCACCCTTCACTGGAACTTGTGAGAGGGGTGAGGGTTTGTTGGACCTGATACATACTGATGTATGTGGGCCATTCAAAACCGCCACAAGGGATGCTAATCGGTATTATGTGACTTTTATTGATGATTTTAGTAGATATGGGTATGTCTACTTAATCAAACATAAGTCAGAAACCTTTGAAAGGTTTAAGGAAGTCAAACAGGAAGTAGAAAATCAATTGGGCAGGAACATTAAGATGCTTCGATCCAATTGAGGTGGTGAGTATCTTAGTACCGAGTTCCTTGACTATCTTAAGGAGTGTGGGATTGTCTCACAATTGACTCCTCCCAGGACACCACAGTTGAATGGTGTAGCTGAGAGGCATAATCGAACCTTGTTGGACATGGTTCGCTCTATGATGAGTAGAGTTTCGTTACCAATCTCTTTTTGGGGGTATGCCTTAAAGACTGCCGCCCATATCCTTAATTTAGTCCCTACAAAGAAGGTTACCAAAACACCTCATTAGATGTGGACTGGGAAGGTTCCCAATTTAGACCACATCAAGATTTGGGGTTGCGAGGCTTTCGTAAGGCGTGAGACTCATGATAAGCTCGAACCCCGAAGTGAAAGGTGTATTTTCATCGGCTACCCACAGAAATCCTTCGGTTACCTCTTCTACAGACCCAGTGAGAATGTGGTCTTTGTAGCAAGAAGAGGGGTTTTTCTTGAGAGAGAATTTATAAGCCAAGGAGACAGTGGGAGGCAAATTGATCTTGAAGAAATTCAAGAAGCAATTGGTGAAGGAACCTCAGACACTAGCAACCAACCTGAGGAGGAAATTCCTGTTGAGCAAGCTGACATGTTTGTACCTCCGAGGCGTTCCACATGGGTTAGGAACACACCTTCGTTTTATTATGGCTTTCATATTACTACGGAAGGTGATACGTTTATCAGCGATAGTACACTGGTAAATTTGGATGAACCTAGCAGTGTTAAGGAAGCCATGGCAGGCCCGGAGTCTGCTAAATGGAAGGAGGCTATGGACAGCGAGATACATGTTGGATATAGTGTCTAAGTCCATAACTATATTTGGTATGTACTTGACCCGACCCGGCATGGTCCATTTGGGTTGCACTTCACCCGAACAATTTATGGATAATATTTGAGAATAGTACAAGTTATGATTTATTAATATATTATAAGTTCTAATATATTAATATAAGATCATATTATTTAATTAGTAGTGATCTATAATTAATCTAGGATTAATTTAGTGATCAAAGATATTACTAATTAAATATGGGCTTCTATATTTATATAGTGTGGGCGTATGCTTATTTGGAATGGGCTAGGCTTGGATGGAGAAGTCCATGGATACTCCATGGAGCTTTAACCCATGGATCTCATGGAAATGAAGAGACATGGGTATTAGGGTTTACATGGATGTAACCCTAATCCACCACACTATATAAAGGAGGCTTTGGCTCTTGAAATCACACTAGTTGACACATGTTGAGGTGAGGGCCGATTTCAAGAGAAGTGTGACTATTCTCTCAAAGTTCCAAGTTTGTGGTGATTTGTGACTTTCATTTGAGGCATCCACACTATTGGTGCTAGTCTCTAAAACTCCAAGCAATCAACTACAACTACAAGGTAAGTGTTTCTACTAGCTTTATTTGATTCAAGTTCCCCATGCCATGCTAGTTAGGATATAAGCCTTGGAAAAATAATTATTTGCATGTATCTTAGACAAACATAGATCCAAGGTTTATTAGGGTTGCATGTACACTTAGGAAGTGTTAGAATGCTCAAAACCCATCAGCGGTATCAGAGACTAGGCTTGTTTGTTTGATACTTGTTGCAATATGCTTGAAAAAGTCGAAATCTTGTTGTCTGACTGATGGACTCGCCGAGTCCATGGGGGGACTCGCCGATTCCACTTGTATCTTCAACCTACTCGCCGAGTAGGTTCATGCACTCGGTGAGTAGGGTCGACAGAGTGCAGTTTTTCGACTTTAGTTGCTGGAAATGGATTAGAAACATTATCCTAAACTGTTTTGGTACTTGAAAACTTGTTTTAGAAGGTGTAATGTCTTTTCTAACTCATTTACAACAACTAGTTATCAAAATTACAAAGATTAAGTGTGATTTTGATATATGAAAGTGTTCATGTTCATGATCTTGTTCTTATGATGTTTAGATGATCATAGGAATTATTTGTAACCTATGTGGTAGATTAATTCTTGATCATAATGTTATTTAATGGAGTCCATAACTTGTCCTCAAGTTATGGAAAACCAAAAGGTTCTCTTGGATTGAAAACCATTAAAAGAACACAAGAGTTAGAAAAGTGAAGAGTCTTCATTTTATTACTCTATTAAACTCATAAGTTACAAGATATGAAAAGTTTTGAAAGTTTACAAAACTTGCCCTCAAGTTTTGGAACAAGTAAAGTCAAGTTAAAACTTTAGTTCCAACCCTTAGAATTTTAAAAGTTAAAATTCAACCCTTATACTTATATTATTATGATTTAATAATTATATATATATATATGTATAAGAACAAAGTCGTCTTACCGCTAGTACGCCTCATTCACAAAGCCGGTCTATAAGGTGGGTATAAGGTTGTTGCCTATAAAATGGTGACTTAATGGGTGTCCACTCTCACCCACCGCTTGCTTGACTGGTGGAGGGTCGTTAGCCGAACGGGTAAGACAAGGACTTATAAATTCTCATTCAAAGTATGATGAATATTATAAAGTAACTAAATGTTTTATTAAATTCCCAATCTTAGTTACTTTAGGAAAAATGTGAATAAGGTGCTAATCCATGAAATCACACTTTACACTTTGATTAAGTCGTTGGTGGAGCGTGTGTGGTTAACCGGCACACTAACTTGGACTTAACAAGGTAGGTAAAGGGTGACTTAGGGTTTATTATAGTATCGATGGAGCGTTTGTGGTTTACCGGCACATCGATTGAGTGATAAACCTTAAGGGTACCAAGTGATTTGCATGGTTACTTCACACCTCGTTTTGTGATCCTCGACATCCCAGTCACAAAACCTGGAGGGCACACTCGAGATTGAAACATGCCTTTGAAAAGTTCATTGAATCTCAAAGAATCTAGGAATTTCTAAGAACCAATCAAAAACCTAATACTTAAATATTTCGGTTTTCGTGGTGGAAATTGGTGAATCGTCATTCACCTACCTTTCAAATATGGTATAGCTTAGATTACGGCATACCTCTTCTAAGTTATATTATATTGTGATTGGATCCTAGCCTTAATATTACATTTGGGTGTTTTATTAAGGACTCTCTTATATCTAAACTAATCTTGATCTCTTCTTTTCAGATGTCTTCAAACAATGCTGCTTCTGGCTCTAATCCTAATGGCTCCTTTACCCTTATGAACTTGTGTGGGAAAGTCACCTTTGATGGATCCAACTTCAATGAGTGGATCAGAAACATCAGGATGATTACCCGCTACGAGGAAAAAGAATATGTCCTTGACAAGGAGCTTAAGGAGATTGATGAGACCACTGCAACTCCTCAGGAGATCGCTGACTTTCGGGCCCATGAAAGGGATGCTACGAAAGTGGCTTGCATCATGATGGCCACGATAACATCGGAACTCCAAAAGTCTTATGAGGATTTCTACCCTTATGAAATGCACCAAGATTTGATGGAAAGATACCATCAAAGTGCAAGACAAGAGAGGTATGAAATCATCTGCTCCATGATAACAACCATGATGAAGGACGGGGAATCCGTCACGAGCCACATGCAGAAAATGCAAAGGTATGTGGATCGTTTGCTAAAGCTTAATGTGAACTTCCCTGAGGATCTTGCAATAGATATCATTTTGCACTCCTTACCATCGTGCTATGATCAATTCCGCATGACATATCACATGAATAAGGAAGAGGTCACACTCAGCAAACTTCAGGGACTTCTCAAGACCGCGAAATCAGGTCTTAAGGGGAAGTCGGTTGCTATCACTCCTACTCCAAACTCAACTTCGGTTTTGGCAATTGGGAAAAGTCGATGGAGGAAGAGAAAGAGATCCTCGAAGGGTACCAAGGCTTGGACCCTTGATGGCTCTTCTTCAAGTGGAACCAAGAAAGATTTCGTCACTCCTTCTTCTGACCCAAAAGAGGCTGAATACTTCTATTGCCATGAAAAATCTCATTGGAAGCGGAACTGCCCAAAGTACCAGCAGGATGTGAAGGATGGGAAAGTCAAACCCAACCATGCAGGTACTTACACTATCATTTCTAATAACTCACCCCATTCTAAATCATGGGTCCTTGATACCGGTTGTGGTATTCATATTTGTTGTGACTTGCAGGGACTAAGAAGAAGTGAGGATGTGGAGCAAGGAAGAATAAACTTGATCATGGGGAATAGGAAAGTTTCACCTGTCACCAAGATTGGAGTTTATACTTTATCGCTAAGTAGTGGGTTTAATTTAGATTTGAATAAATGTTGTTACTCGCCAGGAATGGCAAGAAATATTATTTCCTTTCATGCTTTGTACAAACAAGGGTTTACCTTTTCATTTAATAATGAAGTTGGTTCTGTCGATGTTTTCTATAATAATGTTTTTTATTTTAAAGCATTACCTTGTGATGGTGTGTATGAAGCTATATCTGTTGTAGATAACTTAGGAAATAATGTTTTGTGTATTGATTCTACTAATCATAATAACTTGGATAAAGCATCATTATGGCATTGTCGTCTTGGACATATAAGCAAGAAACGCATAGGCCAACTCCAAAAGGATGGAGTCTTGGAGTCGTTTGACCTAAAGTTAGATGATAGTTGCAAATCATGCTTACTTGGAAAAATGACAAAGTCATCCTTCACAGGCTCGTGTGAAAGGGGTGAAGGTTTCTTGGACCTTGTACACACGGATGTGTGTGGACCATTCAAACATGCCACAAGGGATGCTAATCGTTATTATTTGACTTTTACTGATGATTACAGTAGATATGGATATGTCTACTTAATCAAGCATAAGTCAGAGACTTTCGAGAGGTTTAAGGAATTTAAACAGGAAGTCGAGAATCAATTGGGCAGGAACATTAAGATGCTTCGATCCGATCGAGGAGGTGAGTATCTTAGTTCAGAGTTCCTCGACTATCTTAGGGAATATGGGATTGTCTCACAATTGACACCTCCCAGGACACCACAGTTGAATGGTGTGGCTGAGAGGCGTAATCGAACCTTGTTGGATATGGTTCGTTCCATGATGAGTCGAGCTACACTACCAATCTCATTCTAGGGGTATGCCTTAGAGACTGCCGCCCATATTCTTAATCTTATCCCTACAAAGAAAGTTGCCAAAACTCCTCACGAGATGTGGACTGGCAAAGTACCTAAGCTAGACCACATCAAGATTTGGGGTTGTGAGGCTTTCGTGAGACACGAGACTCATGATAAGCTCGAACCTCGAACCGAGAGGTGTATTTTCATCGGCTATCCACAACAATCCTTTGGTTACCTCTTCTACAGACCTAGTGATAATGTGGTCTTTGTAGCAAGAAGAGGAGTTTTTCGAGAGAGAGAATTTATAAGCCAAAGAGACAGTGGGAGGCAAATTGATCTTGAAGAAATTCAAGAGTCAAGTGGTGAAGGAACTTTGAACCCTAGCCCTCAACTTGAGGAGGAAACTCCTGTTGAGCCAGTTGATGTGCCCGTACCTCTGAGGCGTTCCACGAGATTTAGAAATGCACCTGAGCATTATTATGGCTTCCATATTACTGCGGAAGGTGAGACACTTATTAGTGATGAGACACTAGTAGGTCTGGATGAACCTAACAGCTACACGGAAGCCATGGCAGGCCCTGAGGCTGCTAAATGGAAAGAGGCCATGGATAGCGAGATACAATCCATGTATGACAATCAAGTTTGGAACTTGGTTGAGAATGTACCAGGTCGTAAGACTATAGGGTGCAAATGGGTCTTCAAGAAGAAGACCGACATGGATGGTAAAGTACACACTTATAAGGCGAGACTGGTTGCAAAGGGCTTCTCTCAAATTCCTGGAGTGGACTATGATGAGACCTTTTCTCCAGTAGCCAAGATTAAGTCTATTCGGGTTCTGTTAGTCATAGCTGCATTTCATGACTATGAAATATGGCAAATGGATGTCAAAACCGCTTTCCTTAATGGAAAGTCGGCTGAAGATGTTTACATGAGTCAGCCAGAGGGTTTTGTCAGCAACGAGTACCCTAATAGAGTGTGTAAACTCGAGAAAGCCATTTATGGATTGAAACAGGCACCTCGCAGGGGGAATCTTTGCTTTGATGAGAAAGTCAAGGAATTTGGCTTTTCGAGGAGTGAAGATGAATCTTGCGTCTATATCAAGGCTAGTGGGAGCATAGTCAGTTTTTTGGTACTGTATGTGGATGACATACTACTCATAGGAAATGACATTCCAACCCTACAGGAAGTAAAGTCCTGGCTTGGGAAGTGTTTCGCTATGAAGGACCTTAGTGAAGCTGCCTATATCCTAGGGATAAAGATTTTGAGAAACAGGAGTAAAAGGCTAATTGGACTTAGTCAAAGTACCTACTTGGACAAAGTGTTGAAAAGATTCAACATGCATAACTCCAAGAAAGGTGAGTTACCCATTCAGTGTAATGCCAGATTGAGTAAGACACAAAGCCCTAGTAGTGAGGCTGAAATAGCAGAAATGAGTCGACTTCCTTATGCTTCAGCTGTAGGATCGATCATGTATGCCATGACGTGTACTCGACCTGATGTAGCTTTTGTTTTGAGCATGGTTAGCAGGTATCAGGCGAACCCTGGCAAGGAACACTGGACTGCGGTAAAGAATATCCTCAAGTACCTGCGAAGGACTAAGGACTGGGTCCTTACCTTCGGTGGGAGTGATGACTTGAGAGTTGTAGGGTATAGTGATGCTAGCTTCCAGACTGATAGGGATAATTTCCGCTCTCAGTCGGGCTGGGTCTTTACCCTAAACGGAGGAGCAATTTCTTGGAAGAGTTCCAAGCAGGAGACAGTGGCTGATTCCACTTGTGAATCAGAGTATATAGCAGCAAGCGAGGCAGCAAAGGAGGCGATATGGCTAAAGAACTTCATCGGAGACCTTGGAGTTGTACAAGCTATAAAAGAGCCAATGGAGATTTTCTGTGACAACAATAGTGCGGTTGCCTTAGCCAAGGAACCAAGGGATCACGGGAGATCCAGACACATCGACAGAAAATACCATTTTATCAGACATCGAATCGAAGAAGGACTCCTCATGGCAAAGAGGGTATCATCGGATGAGAACCCAGCAGATCCCCTCACGAAGGGACTGAGTAGGGTTAAGCATCTCCAGCATGCTCGGAGCATAGGACTGAAGGATGATATAAGTTTTAGTAGTTAGATAAATTATGAAATTTGTAAAGTGTAATTGACATTTGATGATGAATAAAAGGTGTTTTATTTATGAGTAAAGTGTTGCTATCTCTTGTTGATCTTTTACTATATTTCTTTTGCATGTTTTGACTTCCAGAATAATTATGTTTGGTATATCATATTATTCAAATCTCCACAGTCGGTCATATGTCGGAAGTAGGTATGAATCAAGACTGTCATGATTGGTTGCAGAGGTCTAAGGTGTTGGACATGGCTACAACAATCATGAGTGCTCATAAGTTCTGAGCATTGGACTCAACCCACGCTCATTGGAATCACTTCATGGAATTTTATCTCGAGTGATCGTGAGACGGTAATATCATATAAGTCTTCAAACCTAGAGATATGATTTGTTACTTACGAGTTGATTATGCATTGATTGTACGTAAACGCATTGGTAACTCGATGTTATAAAACGTGCTTTTGTGTGTAATTCAATGAGTGGTAGAACAAACATATGAGTCGAAGTTTATCTGTTCCTTCTTGGATTAGAAGCTGATATCTGGGCCCCTCGATGATTTTGTTTTGACCTATGTACCGGGCCCGGTCAGAACTAAATTGATGTGTTCAATTGAGTTCTATGTCAAACAAATCGGAAATCGGGAAACAAATCCTGTACAATAAGCAAGACAATGTTCCATGTATTTGTCCGGCTGATATCTAGAACAAAGGATTATATGATCACTTATCTAAATGGCGCGTTCTAGTTCAACAGAGTTTAAAGAGCTACGATTGCTGATCGGTTCCTGAATTTATACTTGCAAATATAGTTATTAGACTTATCCAAGTGGGAGACTGTTGGATATAGTGTCTAAGTCCATAACTATATTTGGTATGTACTTGACCCGACCCGGCATGGTCCATTTGGGTTGCACTTCACCCGAACAATTTATGGATAATATTTGAGAATAGTACAAGTTATGATTTATTAATATATTATAAGTTCTAATATATTAATATAAGATCATATTATTTAATTAGTAGTGATCTATAATTAATCTAGGATTAATTTAGTGATCAAAGATATTACTAATTAAATATGGGCTTCTATATTTATATAGTGTGGGCTTATGCTTATTTGGAATGGGCTAGGCTTGGATGGAGAAGTCCATGGATACTCCATGGAACTTTAACCCATGGATCTCATGGAAATGAAGAGACATGGGTATTAGGGTTTACATGGATGTAACCCTAATCCACCACACTATATAAAGGAGGCTTTGGCTCTTGAAATCACAGTAGTTGACACATGTTGAGGTGAGGGCCGATTTCAAGAGAAGTGTGACTATTCTCTCAAAGTTCCAAGTTTGTGGTGATTTGTGACTTTCATTTGAGGCATCCACACTATTGGTGCTAGGCTCTAAAACTCCAAGCAATCAACTACAACTACAAGGTAAGTGTTTCTACTAGCTTTATTTGATTCAAGTTCCCCATGCCATGCTAGTTAGGATATAAGCCTTGGAAAAATAATTATTTGCATGTATCTTAGACAAACATAGATCCAAGCTTTATTAGGGTTGCATGTACACTTAGGAAGTGTTAGAATGCTCAAAACCCATCAATACAGTCCATGTATGACAATCAAGTTTGGAACTTGGTTGATAATGTACCAGGCCGTAAAACAGTCGGGTGCAAATGGATCTTCAAGAAGAAGACTGACATGGAAGGAAAAGTGCATACTTATAAGGCTCGACTGGTTGCGAAGGGTTTTACTTAGACTCAGGGTATTGATTATGATGAAACCTTCTCGCCGGTAGCAAAGATTAAGTCTATTAGGGTTATGCTAGCCATTGCCGCATTTCATGATTATGAAATATGGCAAATGGATGTCAAAACCACTTTCCTTAATGGAAAGTTGGCTGAGGATGTGTACATGAATCAGCCAGAGGGTTTTGTCAGTGCAGAGTACCCAAATAGAGTATGCAAGCTTAAGAAGTCCATTTATGGATTAAAACAAGCATCTCGTAGTTGGAATCTTTGTTTTGATGAGAAGGTCAAAGAGTTTGGTTTCTCGAGAAGCGAAGATGAGTCTTGCGTGTATGTCAGAGCTAGTGGGAGTATAGTTAGCTTCTTGGTACTGTATGTGGATGACATACTACTTATAGGAAATGACATTCCAACCTTGCACGAGGTTAAGTCATGGCTTGGGAAGTGTTTTGCTATGAAGGACCTAGGGGAGGCTGCCTATATCCTAGGGATAAGGATATTAAGAGAAAGGAGTAAAAGACTAATTGGACTTAGTCAGAGTACCTACTTGGATAAGGTGTTGAAAAGGTTCAACATGGAGAATTCCAAGAAAGGAGATTTACCAATCCAAAGCAATGCCAAACTGAGTAAAAATCAGAGTCCGAGTACAGAGGCAGAGATAGCTGAGATGAGCCAACTACCGTATGCTTCCGCTGTTGGTTCGATCATGTATGCTATGACTTGTACCCGCCCTGATGTGGCCTTTGCTTTGAGCATGGTTAGCAGGTATCAGGGGAACCCTGGCAAGGCTCATTGGACCGCCGTAAAGAACATTCTCAAGTACCTGCGGAGGACTAAGGATTGGATCCTTACCCTTGGTGGGAGTGATGACTTGAGAGTATTAGGGTATAGTGATGCTGGTTTTCAGACTGATAGGGATAACTTCCGCTCTCAGTCGGACTGGATCTTTACCTTAAATGGAGGGGCAATTTCTTGGAAGAGTTCCAAGCAGGAGACGGTGGCTGATTCGACTTGTGAATCAGAGTATATAGCAGCGAGTGAAGCAGCGAAGGAGGCGATATGGCTAAAGAACTTCATCGGAGACCTTGGAGTTGTACCAGCTAGTAAGGAACCTATGGAGATTTTCTGTGACAACAATAGTGCGGTTGCCTTAGCCAAGGAACCAAGAGATCATGGCAGATCCCGACACATTGACAGAAAATATCACTTCATAAGACACAAGATTGAAGAAGGACTCCTCGTGACAAGGAGGATATCATCGCATGAGAATCCTGCAGATCCCCTTATGAAGGGACTGACGAGGGTTAAGCATTTTCAGCATGCGAGGCGCATCGGGCTGAGGGACGATATTAGTTTTACAGATTAGATAGTTTTCCTGAAACTTGTAAAATGTAATCGACGTTTGATGATGAATAAAATTTGTGATTTATTTATGAGTAAAGTGTTACTGTCATTGTCAATTATTTACTATTGTTTCAGTTTTGCATGTTTTGACTTCCAGAATAATTAATTTATTCAAACCTCCACAATCGATCATACGTCGGAAGTAGGTATGAATCAAGATTGTCATGAATTGGGTTTGTAGATGGCTAAAGGTGTTTATACATGGCAATGGTTGCTGCAACATTCATGAGTACTCATAAGTTATGAGTATTGGCATAAACCCACGCTCACTTGTATCACTTCATGGAATTTATCTCGAGTGATCGTGAGACGATAATATCATATAAATCTTCAAACCTAGAGATATGAGTTGTTACCTATGAGTTGGTTGTACATTGATTGCACGTAAACGCATCAGTAACTTGATGTTATAAAACGTGCCTTTGTGTACAATTCAACAAGTAGTAGAACGAGCATATGAGTCGAAGTTTATCTGTTCCTTCTAGAAATAGAAGCGATATCTGGGCCCCTCGATGATTTTGTGTTGACCCATGTACCGGGCCCGATCAGAACTAAACCGATGTGTTCAGTGAAGTTCTTTGTCAAACAAATCGTAAATCGAGAAACAACTGCCAAATAATAAGCAAGACATAGTTCCATGTGTTTGTCCGGCTGATATCATGAGAACAGAGGATAATATGATCACTTGTCTTAAAATGGCGCTTCATAGTTCAACGGAGTTTTCGAGAGCTACGATTGCTGGTTGGTTCCTGAAGTTATATAGGCAAATACAGTTATGAGACTTATCCAAGTGGGAGTCTGTTGGATAAGGTGTCTAAGTCCATAACTTATTTGGTATATACTTGACCCGACCCGGCATGGTCCATTTGGGTTGCATCTCACCCGAACTATTTATGGATAATTTTATGAGAGTTATACACATATGTTTATTAATATATTATAAGTTATAATATATTAATATGAGGTTATGTTATTTAATTAGTTTTAGTCTTAAATTAATTATGAATTAATTTAGAGATTAAAAGGAAGACTAATTAGATTATGGGCTATTTGTTTTATATGGTGTGGGCTAACACTCATTTGTTAATGGGCTAGGCTTGGATGGAAGTCCATGGATGATCCATGGAGCTTTTAACCCATGGATCCTTGGAAAAGGAAAGGTCATGGGTTATTAGGGTTTCACCCTAACCATGCACACTATATAAGCATGCTTTTGGAGCATGAAATGGGAACTAGTGAACTAGTGTGTGTGAGCTTGTGTGTGGCCGAAATATACAAGTGTGTATACTCTCTCAAATTTTTCCAAGAGTTTGTGGTGTTTTGTGATTCCATTTAAGGCATTCACACTATTGGTGCTTGGCCCTCAAACTCCTCAAGAACCAAACTCATCAAAAAGGTATGTAATCTCTTCTAACTCTTTTATGTTGAAATGTTCCCCATGCCATGTTAGATAGGTTATAAACCTTCGAAAATTATTATTTTGCATGTATTTAGATAAACATAGATCCAAGGTTTATTAGGGTTGCATGCACACTTAGGAAGTGTTAGATTGCTCAAAACCCAACAATTTTATCACCAAATTGCCGAGGACTACTAGGGGAGTCGATGCAAGTTGGGTGATTGTGGACAGGTTGATGAAGAGCGCCCACTTCCTTGCTATCAGTGAGAGCTCTTCCGCTGAAAGGTTGGCAGAGTTGTACGTGAGAGAGGTGGTATCGTGGCATGGAGTGCCTCTGGTTTTGGTTCAGTGGCAACATCGAAAGGGGTCCGAGATGACTTGGGAGTCAGAGTCGGAGATGCGAGGGCAGCACCCAAAGTTGTTCGAGGAATGAGACTTCGGGGGCGAAGTCTGGTTCTAGTGGGGGAGAATTGTAACACCCCAAGATTCAGGTGCATTTCTTTCACCCTTATTCTTTGTCAATTGGTCATGATTAGTCCTTGAGTGGAGGGAAACTAGCAAGTGAGTACGTTGGGCGTACCAGAGGGGTACGTTGCACGTACTCATGCGCTTAGTTTGGACGCGGAGTCGCCAAGGTACGTTGGGCGTACCCAGAGTTACGCCGGGCGTACCTGGCCCAGGAGCAAAAACCCTAATCCGTCTTGTGCACTATTTAAAGGGTGCTAAGGCTCATTTCTCAGCCTCCATATCAGTGAGTGAAACCCTAAGAGAGAGCCTCCCATCGTCCTTAGTGTGTGTGAGTGTTGTTGGAGCTAATTGTGCTTTGGTGGCTTAGTGAAGAAGAAGGAAATGAGCTCTTGGAAGCTAAAGCTTGAAGTGTCAATTTGGATCTGAGACATACAGAGAAAGGGGCTACACTTAGAGGTATAAGTTCAAAACTTTCCTCTTCTTTTGGTTGTTGTTGCATGTGCCATTTCTAGGGTTAAAAACCCCAAAGGTGGAGACTTTATGAGTATAAGGTGCTCCATGGTCCGAGATCTGTCCCTTTTCAGTGGTATTAGTGATTTAGAACCATAAAGTTTCCATCTTGGTTGTTAGTTTGAGGTCATGCTTGAGTATTAAGCCTTCTAGAGTTAGAGGATGGAATATTATGGGAGTTAGTGGCTTGTTCAGTCATGCAAAGGCTTAAAGTCATCAACTTTATGGATTAAGAGGCTTAGATGTGGTCAGATCTAGAAGTTGGACGTGGGTCTTAACTGTTTAAGACCTCAAGAGCTAAGGGGCTGAAGTTGGGGAGTACGCCGGGCGTAATTCCGACGCGTACTGGGTGGCGTTCCCTGATTTTGAGAGGCAGCCGGGTACGCTCAACGTACACATCTGGTACGCGCAGCGTAACCCGGAAAGTTGACTTTTGGTTGACTTTTAGGGTATGGTCTATTAAGGGGCCTTTTGAGTTATGAGAGGGGTAAAATGGTCTTTTACCCTTCTAAGAGTGTCATAAGAGGACATAGTCTAGCCTTTGAGAGTTATATTAAATAGAGTATTTATTTCATATGATTAGGCGGAGGCTAGGCCAGCGTTTACCGAGACAGAGATTTACCGAGATACCAGATGTGAGTCTTCTCACTATACTTTACCTAGTGTGGTAACAGAGTCATATGACAGTGTAATTTAGAGCTGTGTGCTAGTGTATTTGCATGTTATTTATGTGTTGTGATTTATTTTGATACGTGATATGCATGATTTAGAGTTTATAGAGTAGGACTAGTGGGTCCATAGAGTTAGGGCCTTTGGGTCCATAGAGTTAGGGCCATAGGGCCCACAGAGAGTTGGGGCTGGAGGGTCCCACTGAGACACATTGACCAGAGGGTCAACAAAGTTATAGCCTCGAGTGGCTAATATATGTTAGAGTGGTATTTTAGGGAACTCACTAAGCTTTATGCTTACAGTGTTATGTGTTATGTGTTTCAGGTACCGGTGATGACCGTGGGAAGGCGCCGGCATGATTCATACACACACATGGGATTTTATGTATTTCGATCTTGGGGGATGTTTTGTGAAACAAGGATATGATACAATGACATTTTATTAATAAATGTGTTTGGAAAATGTGTTTTGAAAATGCGAAAAATTGTTTTAATTTTTACGGTGTTATCCCTTTACCTTTACAAATCCATTAGCAATAACATCCCAAAATATAGGGTTTCAGTTTGGTAATTGTTTTCCATTTTTGCTATTAGAAGCCCAGATGACTTGTTTCTCGATGAACAAAAGGCGATAGATGGAGGTTTGCTTTCGATTGTTGGTAGCGATTCTTTATCTTGAGAAACTTATAGCTTTAATTGTTGATCCAATTGGATCTTTATACGTTTGAATTTGAACATAGTTGTTTTTTCTTCAATGGTGTGATTGATTTGTTCCTTTTGGATAATGATAGAGGAATCAATGGGTCTGTTTGTGTGTTGTATAATTTTTTAGGGATAATTTATTCTTTCTACCTTTTGCATGTCTGTTCTCTTCAAAGCAATTGTAGTTTCATTTGTGTTTTCAATACATTCAGGTTGAATCTGATTACATCTTTCTTGTATGTTTGTATGTTGATGAAATTCTTCCCTTTCAAGAACAACAATTCTTGGAGTTCATATTGCGACAAATCATGGTGGAGGTTAATGAAGATTGGGTTGAGGGTACCGAAACAAGAGAAGGGAAGAGAATGACGGTGCATGTGAGGAACAAGAAAAAAAAAAGATTGGAGAGAAAGTGGTTATCTATTTTATTTTTTAATAGTTTTAGTTAAAATTAATTATAAAAAGAAATAAAATGGGTATAAAAGTCTTTTTATATTAGTGAAGGGCCAACTACGATAGAAATTGAAAACCACAAGGGTCTTTCATGAAGTTTTTTGAAGTTAGGGACTAAAGCCTATATTCTACAAAACCACATGGGCCATTTATGAAGTTTTTTTTTTTTTTTTTTAAATTTCAAATACTATGTATCTTACTTTGCTGCCATTAACAAAATCTCAATACTCCACCAACAAACTGAAACCGTAATCGAGATGCCTAGCAATCTCGAGGATGAAGACATAAAAATATTTTTATCGGTGAAAAAACGAATCCGCAATAAATAAAGGAAGCTGTAATTTTTTTACCGGTTACTTTTATTTAGTCTATATGTACATTTTCTTTTATTTAAATTAATATAAGTTTTTTTTCTATTAAATCTAATATTTTTATTTGCTTCATTTATGATTTTTATTACAAAAATGAAAATGAAAATTAAATAAGTGATATGGAGTGATGACTACAAGTATCATATAATGGTACAGTGTGGATGTTATGATGATATAGCTGTGAGACACGATAATATTTTTTAATGCGTGCGGTGATATGATGGGTATTCATGATAGCCTAATTGAATAATTTTGTTAAATAACAATAAAAAGATTTGATATTTAACAAATTTTTTGAAAATGTTACCGGCAAAAGCATCGATTGTAGCATTTTTCAGATCATTAGGGGCATGTTTGACAAAACTATTATGTAGCTAGAAGCTGTTGTTTTTATTTTTTATATGATTATTTGACAAAAATAGTTGAAAACTTTTGAAACATTTAAAACATAAAAAGACGATTGTTTAAAAAAGATAAATATATAAATATATTTTTAAATGCAATTTTAGAAATTGATTTAAAAAGCTCAGTGACGTTTTGTTAAACGCTATATTGAGTTGCTTTTAGATTTGAAGTGTTTTATTTAAATTAAAAGTTAAACGCTCGTACTATCAAACGAAGATTTTTATTTAAACTAGAACGGTTTGTTAAAACCTAAAAACTAATGATTCTCAATCGCTTTGTGCCGATGACATTCGGTCTCTGCATGTTTGGTGGAATGTGATCGTCCCTGCCATAAGTCATCAAATTTTTCAACACAAATAAGTGGTACAGTCATCGAATCTTTCAACACAAATACGTGGTCCATTTAAGAACTTGGTGATAGCTGCGGATATCAAATATAGTCTGAAATCGAACATAAATTAACAAATTCTAGTTACCTAAAATCTAGTCAGTATACAGCAGATGTACCAAAAACTGTGCATAAACTTCAATCATGGGGAATTATATATAGTTTGGTCAAAGTTAGTTAAAACTCCATACTTATCGCATATGTTCCCAAATTAGTGCATAAGCCTTATGTACACTTTAAAATTTTAATATAACGAGTACATACAATCTTGCAGTTAACACTTCATCTTCGAATCTATTTTTTTTTCTTTAATAGCAAATCTAATCTACTCTTTAATTCTATAGATGTCAACGACGAGACTTGAGTCTTCAACATCAAGGAGGGAGAGTAACAGCTGATACTGTTGGATCGATCACTACTACAAAAAAAAAAGCATTACCGACGGCCAAAACCGGCAGTAATCCGTCGCTATAGGCTCTACCGGCGGAATTGCAACATACCAAAATCCGTCGGTATATTCTTGTCGTTAATGGTTTGTAACGGATTTCCGATGGCTACGACAAATTTTTAGCGACGGATTTTTCCATCTGTAATTAGTAACTGATCACTAGCAGAAATATTTTGCAAAAGATTTTCGACGGAATGTGTTTGCAACGGATTACCGACGGAATAACTCACTAACAGATTACCGACGGAATCCCAAAATAACTTACTAACGGATTACCGACAAATTTTCTGTAACAGATTAGCGACGGATTTTGGCATTATAAAAAAAATAACTACATATTCAACTCATACAAATCTTAAGACATGCATCAAATCTATATTTTAAAACCTAACTGATATAAAAGTAAAAAAGTTTCAATATTCGACGTACATTAAATCCAAAATTTTCAAATACATACAAAAAGGGACTAAATAATTAATTAACTAATTCGTATGTTTGTACTTTAATAATAGAAACTAAAAATTATAAAAATTATTATACATTGGTTTGAAAACTGCTAATAGTTTGAGTGAGGGACTCAATTGAAGGCTTGTTAAGAGATAGCTCATTTCATTGCTCAATGCTAACCGAGCCTTCTTAAAACAACAATGTCTCAAGAGAAGGCGCGTTTTTGTTGATTGAAAGTGTCTGGTTTCATTCTTTTGACATAACCCTTTTCACAAAGTGTCTGACATTGGATTAAAATGTTGTTAGCTTTATAAAATAAAACAGAAATTAACTGAGTGTTTAGAGTTTTGAAGTACCAATAGCATTTCTTCATTTGGGATAACATCTAAATCAAGTGTGACATTATCAGCATCTTCAAAAGTGGAATGCCATGGAGTTGAGAATTTATTCTTTATATCTTGCTTTTTGTTTTATTCCCTAAATAGAAAAAAAAGATGTATAACATACTTTATACTAAATAAAACTAATAGATACAATCAAAAAGGTATATGATATACTAGTAATATTTGCAATTTGCTTGATAGAAGTTCCTCCAAGTTAGAAATTTGGTCAGTCAAGGATTTTCCTTCATTAATGTACTTGACCTCTATGCAAAACAATAAAAGACATTTCTTGTTGGTGATTTTAGTGTCACCATGTCATTTTAAGTAACTGAAACTAACATGTGAGCTAAGGGGCTTCATGATTTGTACTCTAATACATGTACGGGGTTGTGCGGAGTTCACGCATGTATAAGATCGAGTCAGAAGCCGGTTCGACGACTAGTCGGGGGGTCCGGGGGCAGTGCCCCTTTGGCGGGGTCTAGGGGCAGCGCCCTTAGCGGGGTCCAAGGGGCAGAGCCCCCTGGCTGGGGTCCCGCTAGTATATAATGGAAAATTCAATTTCTTGAGGGTGATTATGGTAAAAACTAACGAAACTCGTTAGTTTTTGGTAACCCTAATCTGGATTAATATTACTTGCTTCCAAAGCAAGTAATGACGTCCCAACCCTAATGAAACTCTGATCGTGTTTAGTATATAAACAACTCTTCCTTTCCAGAAGACGGACGTTCTTTAGCTCTCGTTTTTCATCACACATTCACAGAACCTTTTAGCATAATAGCTTACGTTTTCTGTGCCTAGAAACGTAGGTGTCCGCTTGGATTATCCTAGGCTAAATTTCTTGTAACCCAGACATAGGGTAGAAATATCAGTTCGGAAAGTGATATCACGATCCAAGCTGGTATCTAAATCTCCACCGCAAACCCTAATTTTCCCAACATTTCTTAATGTGATTAAAAAGATAAGTAAAATACGTAATATTCAAAATAAAAATGGAAACAAATAGAGAAGGCGTAGGACCTCAAGCAATGTAAGTCTTCATAAGTTGATATCTGATATTTCTTCAACTTGTTTTCGGATAATTAAAATTCTACAATATAGATCATAATCATAATTTCACATCATGAACTCAAAAGAGCAAGTAAATACTTTAATCATGTCACTTCACTGTATAGATAATAAAACAATAGTGTGCCTTATATTTCCTAAGATCAGTTGATGCCACTGAGTTACTTGTAATTTTTCTGATCATATCAATTGCATCATTGAGCCCAATTAAGATACCCTTCATTTACGCAGAAAAGAAAATATGTTAACAGTCATTAGCCATTCATTTCTTAGTGTGGTCCAATTCAGGACCAAAATCTTCATGTAAACAAATGTCGGGCAGAGATTTTATGCGTATATACATATACTTACAAGTTACAGTTACATACATACAAACATACATACCTCAACAATATGATTTTTGTCTCTAGCTGTCTTGTGCAAAAGCTTAAACCTTGCACGTCTTTCAACCACTCAGCGTCTAAAATCAAAGAAAGCATATAGGATAAGTGATTAAGTAAATGGAATATATTTAAAAGTTTGTGTTTTGTAGCCATTCAAAACCTAACATGTAGGTCATACATAAATACAAAAAGTGACTATAGGTTATATATAAATATAGTAAGAGAGCATGTATGTTCATGAGTTGCCTTAAGCAATTCTATTAAGCCCATTTGTTTAGGTTGTCCATAAAGAATACTACCAGATGAGTAAAACATGAAAGTCAAAATTCAATCAGACCCTGTTTAAATTTGAAGACATAATTAGGACAAAAGTGACCAACTACTAACCACTCACCAAACCATGTTGTGGCTAAAACTTGACTGTAGAGCAGTGGAGCAACATAGATTATTCATACTAATTGTTGGATCAGGCCCCTCTTAAGCTGAAAAGTTTGAATGAAAAAAGTTTAAGTTTATAAAATTTCATAAATTACTTTACAAAAGAATTTCATATAACTACCTCAATGACTATCTGTGTTCCCGATTGATCACTCTCATCGCAGATATCACTTATACCTTCCAAAGTCTTGGAAAAAGGACAAAAGATTAGAAGGTTCAATAAAATCAACCTGTCAAAGTTTGGAACAAAATCAACTTGCCAAAAAAGTGGAACTTAGGGCAAAATAATAATTATTTAATAATATTGTAAGATTATAAGGTTGAACAATACATATTGTATCCTAATTCAAGAAGAAGTTTGAATTTTAATGATGCATAACTTATAAGACTCACATAAGGAGCTTCCAACAACCAAACCACCTGTAAGAAACAAAATATAAATGCATTTCAATTAACATTCTTTCAAAAACTATCTTGTGGGGTAAATGTAAAACAGTTCATTTAACTGATTGACTCACAACCATTGGTCCTTTAACTCTCATCAGGGGTATTTTACATAAGACAACTGATCCTTCTACAATTGGATACACTTCTGCATCAGAACAATCATTTCCTTCAAGGTAATCAAAGAAGGAATCCTAATAACAAGTATCAACAAGAAAATTGACATCAATGAACAATTCTTCACACTTGTTTATATTTTTATAGGGATCAAGTATTGTACTACTTTTGGTAAATCTGAATTCAAGCTTTAACTCCCTTGTAGGAGATAAACTTTCTCGAACAAAAGCAATCTTTTCCTTTGAAAATTTAAGAAAATTGATATTTTCTCATAGTAAGTAAAAATAAAACATATTACATATAGATTTCAATTTGTAAGCTATCATTACATCACCTACCTTGACTTAGAAATTAATTAACTTCTCTAGTTCTCCAATAGATGCACCAAAACATGTTTGTATACACATAGAAGCTCATATTAACCCATTTTCCTTCATTGGGGAATTTTATCAAGCATCTGATAGTTATGGAAATGGACATATGAGAATATGATTATATACATAAGGTAATGCATACATATGCAAACATAGATGCACCGAAACTTAAATAGTCTTTAATTAACTGCGGTGCTCGAAATTTACACAAGAAATTAGACGGTGAAATGTAGAATATTAGAAAAGAGAGTGGTGAAGGGTACAATACCAAAAACCTAGATGTTAGGGAAGATTGATTGATGTCGGAAGTGAATGTCGGTGAAACGGAAGCAATAGTCGGCGACAGACGGTGGCTTTGGTGCAGGGGAACGTCAAATACGAGACAGACATGAGGCAAACAATCGATTAATGGCGGGGTATTGATGGACGTCAGTGAGCAACGACTACAGGTTCTTGGTTCCGACGAAGGAGAAACACAAACTGCATCGACGCCAGCTAGGGTTATGTCGTTCTTCAATGGTGGTAATACTCACTTTTCTAGTAGTGGGTTCATGGAATCTTCATATCATATCATATCAAACTATATTATAAAAGAAGCATTTTTCCTTTCACCGCATTCATTTAAAACTCCTATGTATTTTTCCTTTCACCACATTCATTTGAAACTCCCATGACTTTTCAATTTCTTTCAAATAATAATTATAAGTTGGTTAATAAAGTTAAATAAATATCAAATCTAAAGTGTAATCATATATAAACTAAATTTCAATATTAAAATAATATCTTTACTTCTACTTATAAGTTATAAAGTTATGTTTTTTAACTTTTAACATATTATACTTAATTTATTAGGTTTAGTATATTTTTGGATGTAAACCATTATCATTTTAAAGATACAATTTTTGGAACAATTTGTATAAAATATTTAAACTATTAATTTGAATATAACATTACAGGGTCAACTTAAGTATAAATTTTAGCTTAACTTCAACAACCCAAAGAACATTTTGTAAATAGTTAAAAGTGATTAATTGTAGTGTCTTTCTAATAATGATTATAAGTTGGTTTATAAGTATAATAAATATCAAACCTAAAGTGTAATCATAAATATACTAAAGTTCAATGTTAAAATAATATATTTACTTCTACTTATAAAGTTATGTCTTTAACTTTTAACATATTATACTTAATTTAATAGATTTAATATGTTGTTGTATGTAAACCATTATCAGTTTAAAGCTACAACTTTTGAACAGTTTGGACAAAATACTTAAATTGTTAATTTAAATATAACATTACAATGCTAACGAAAATAGAAATTTCAGTTCCACTTAAAAAAAATCAAAGAACATTTTATAAATAGTTAAAATTGATAAATTATAGTGATAAATACAAAAACTAAATTGTAATCTCAATTTAACTAAAATATTTCCTAAAGATATTTTTATAATCGTTAAAAGTTTTCAAATAAGTAGCTTAAGATAACTTACATTAACAATAGTTAAAAATAATTTTATATAAATGATTATATTGTTATCTTTAAAATCAAAAAACAATGTTTGATGTTTTAAATAATTATAATGATATAAATTAAAACATTAAGCAAATAAATTTTAAAAAATTTATTTAAAATAACAACAACTATAAATAACATTAAACCATATATCATATTTAATTTTATTCATGTGTAACTCACGGATAGAAGTCATTCAAACGATTGGGATTATGCAGTTATAATAGATGTATATATTATCATATAATTCAAAATAATTAATATATGATATCAATTTAGTATACGAATTATTATATTAAATTTAACAACAACGTTATTTCTATATTTAGAAAAACATATATTTGTAAAGACATCAACTATATAGATGTTTATGTGCAACGCGTGGACATTTGTCCAGTCTACTTATATAATTGCCTGAAATTATACATTGGCTTTCTACATTTCCTGAGTTTGTACTCTAACATACATTCGAAGTAATATTTGCACATCAACAGTTTACAAGGACATAATTAATTATTATAAATTATTTCATCAATTGCTAATATAATCATCAACGGAATTATAAATGGATAACCGTTGTAATATGAATATGATATTATTACGTCGGTAATCCATCGTAAATTACACTCGGAAAATACTACTGTGACATTAACCAAATATGATGATTTAAAAAGAACTTAACATCTAATGCTACACTTCATTCCTAGATGTTGCATATTTTGTTGAGAAAATCAAGATTAAAAAAAAAAAAAAAAAAAAAAAAAAAAAAAAAGTAAATTATACGAATGGTCCCTATGGTTTGGGATAATTTGTAAGTTTGGTCTTAACTTATTTTTTTAACTCGGAAGGTCCCTACTGTTTGTTTTTGTTGCGTGTTTGGTCTCTGTCTTACCTAAAAAAACTATTTTGCCCTTGATTTTTTTATTTATTCAAATAAACACACCCCAACCTCACTTCCACCTTACCTTACCTACCTTACATACCACACCTTAGGGACCTTCCGAATTAAAAAAAAAAAATTATGGATCAAACATGCAAATTAACCAAACCATAGGGACTATTTGTGTAATTTACTAAAAAAAAAAAGAGAAAAGAAGCACTTGGAGTTGTTAAAGTTTGTAGAACAACGTAAATTTATTTGTAAGTACGTATTATTCTCATGGAAATACGCAACATTTATTATAAAGTGTTGTGATAACATATTTATAAAAACTGAAAGCACATTTTTATTTCACATTGTTAATCATTTTAACTAATTATTTTTTTCTTATCCAAATGTCACTAATATACATATAATTAATTTTTATATATACGTACACATACATATAATTAATGTAACATCATCTAATCTGCTCCAAAAACTCCAGCTTCTTCGTAATAACCCATGCGGTTTAGATGGATGCATCACGAAGTACTTATGGATTAATGTAAAACTGGACACTAATAATTTAACCCCAAAACATGAAGAAAAAAAAAGTAATTGAACTATACGACTTGAGTTCGAGTCGTATGTCGAGAATGTGCATGTTAACTGAGGTATGTGTGAAACACTTCTTTTCTTGAAACAGATTATGCTCACACTATTTATTTATTTATTTATTTGAATAACAAGACTTCAAAACTAACGAGAAGCTAGAACAAACGATTACATCACAATTACGCTCACACTATTGAATGTTTGGCTCGAGTAATACAACATCTGAAATAGTTATTTGAGACTCCTGATGCCATTAGACCAGAACTTAATTTACGCACATGTAAAAGTTTTAGATTAATCAATAACGAGATGAAGCAAAGTGGAAGCATAATTATTTTTTTCGTTCTGCTTTTTGTATGTACTCGTGGTTAGTTGTACATCAAAATCATAATTGTCACCATTATCATGATTAACACGGTTTTAAACACACAAATTATAACCAAGTAACGAACAGGGTTTAATGGTCATCAATATTATGTTTAATTAGGTTTTAAACACACAAATAATAACTGAAAAAACATAATTAATTTGTGTCTTAAGCACTCTAATAAAACTGAAAGAAAATGTTCAATTTTTTTAAACATAACATGTCAACACCACTCTTTTAGGCTTTTAGCAACAATATTTTTAACTAGAAGCTAGTGAGACTGAAAAAAGGATTTTTTTTTTTTGGTATTAATTTCTCATTTGTATGATATTTGTTTTCAATGTTCATTATACCAAACCAAGGTCATAAATAAAATTTTCCATTTTAAACTTGGAATATATATATATATATATATATATATATATATATATATATATATATATATATATATATATATATATATATATATATATATATATATATATATATATATATATATATATGGTCCAATCAAGGTTAGAAAGCACGACGTCATCGATAAACTTTCAAAACAAAGCCCTACAATGTGAAGCCATGGAAGCCATTTTCTTACGCCGGACGGAGTGGGTGAGGGAAGCTTCCCTCTCCTCTTGAACACCACTCTGTGGGTGAGGGAATGGAGTGCGGGAAAAGAGGGGGGGGGAGAGGGTGCCGCACTTTCTCTCCTCTTCTCATTGGTCAGTTATTTTTTTTTTTTTATCTTTTTTAATATTTATAAAATTATATATTTATTATAAAAGTATAAAAAATATATCAAAATTCATGGTTTTTAATTCCCTACAAAATGAGTATAATATATGTATGAAATATATTAAAAAAAAAGGGAGGGAATGGTTTCCCACCAATTCCTTGGCTTTTTTGTGAGGGAAAAAAAAGTGAGGGAAAAAGGGGTATGGCCCACCAAAAATGAGAGAAGAGTCCATCCCATACCCTCCGAACGATCTTAGTGTTTTCTCAAGAACGAGAATGGCATGTTCTTTGATCTCAAAAATAAATGGAAATTCAACAAGACAGCATACATGACATGTGATATGATACGTCACGAGAGGATATGTCACTATATATGTAAATGATTGAGGGGAATCTCCAAGACTCCACAACGAATGGAGAAAGAATCATGATTAAACTATAAGATTGGAAGGAATAAATTCAAATATCTTTTGAAGTTTCTATTTTAAACAAACACGCACTCAAGAGAATAATAGACCTTTACCAATTTCGTTGGCTTTGTATCTTAACTAATAAATTTTATAGATAATCAAGGATCTGATATGATATATCTGATACAACTTTATATTTGCATCAAATCTGATTCACTTCAGACTGTATCTTAATTAATTATTTAGTCCTCTTTATTTAATATTATCTTTTGTATTTTAGATATTCCCTAATCGAAAGCAGTGATTATGAACTTTGTTTAGATAATTACCTAATTAAAGAGATTTTGCAGAAATAGGAGAATAACAATTCCTAATATATTAAATCGATTTAATACTTGTTATTAAAAATATTTACACATCCATATGTCCTGTACGTATATTGATATAACAAAAAATGATATTCACAAAGAAGAATGAAATAATTATTAAATTGAATATGTAAGTACTGAAAAACACATTTACGAACTTTTAAACGATAATTCCTTTACTAGCAGGTAGGTACAGTGATACGTGATTTTGTAAATTGATTAAAAAGAAATTATTCGACACGTAACTAAGATATTAATTTCCAAAAAACCAAAAAGGTGAAGAATACAAAAAAATTACGGACATTGCCATTAACTAAAGAGCTACATTAACATTTCTATATATACATGTATATGATCTCTTGTATTGACACCATAAGCAAATACAACAAAAAATCTACTTCTTCTCTTGTGGTTAGATAAATCACCTTATTCTAAAATGTCATATTACTCAAAAGCAAAGACCGACCTCAAAAAGATTGGGGCCGAAGGGTTTTCTCTCCTCGATGATCATTGCCCACGTGGGCAAAACTCGAAGCGTTCATCAGCATCAGCAGCAGCAGCAGCAACTGCTCCACCATATAGAACTCAACCACAGATGTTTCCATGTCAATACAAACCGCAGCAGACATATTTTGTTCAACAAGCACCGCCAGAAACAGAGATGGTGATAGATTCCTACCAGGCGGCAAACATGTATGGTGGGACTCTGCTTGTGGACTACCCTAAAACTAACAGGAAGCCTATCCATAACGGGTGGTTCTTTTATTAATTAGTAGCTAGTAATTTTAGATATACCTAGCTACAATTATCTTGCTGCTATCTTATGTACTTCAATACTTGGTGTGTACCTACCTTGAATCCATCCCTTGCCATTTTTCGGTTTTATGGGGATGTGACAAGATTGACTACTTAAATGATAGTTGTACGTACTTAATTGGTTGTGTTATCTTTCTTCTCAGATCCCTCCCTTCCTTCTATTTTCTTACTTATTTCTTCTTTTAGCAATATTAATGGCAATAATGATAAAAGAAAACCAAAAGAAGAGTTTGATAAAACTTCAAGGCCCAGAAATATATATATATATATATATATATATATATATATATATATATATATATATATATATATATATATATATATATATATATATATATATATATATATATATATATATATATATATATATCACAAAACATAAGTAACAAAACTCATATCTAGAATGAATTTATTAGACTCGCAAATTTAACAGCAGACCCATAAAGAAAAATTAAGGACTTGTACCAAAAAAAAAAATCGGGTTGCAATATTAGAGAAAATTCATTTCTAACGTCAGTTTCTATCATAAAATCTGTCACTAAAAGGTTTTGCCGACAAATTAACACTAAAATTACTTATTGGACTTTGTGACAAATCTGTGACAGATTTGAACGAATTTTCGCTAAATTTACACTTGAGGGGTAGCACTTGCTACCTCGTACCACATATTGGTCCACACATACAAACAAATAAGAGTTGATCAAATTAACAATAGAAAACTAAAGTCACGGGACTAGAATGGATAAGAGGGGTTTTGATCAGGTCGATCTCCTGAACAATTTTTTCTCAAAAATCTGAATTATAGGCATAGTGCATATTTGGCACAGAATGTAACGTCCCAAATGTAACATCCCAATTTTCACGTCCAAAAATTTCGTTTTTAAAACATTACTTTAGCAAACATTAATAATTAAAACATTGCTTAATTAACCCATTTCACATCGAAAACCGAATTTGAAATCCATAACAGTTATACAACCAAAATATCAGAGTATTAATCCCAGGGTAAACTCATAAATGCGGAATCAAGGAGTGTGTGTGATGAGGGGCTACCGCGCCTGCTCCTTCCCCTTGGCTAAAGAGGTACCTGAAACAACAACTGAAAAACGTAAGCACAAAGCTTAGTGAGTTCCCCCATCGTACCACATACCAAGCAAACACATAACGCACATATTGCCAGGCTATTCTGGGGTGCCTGACTACCCGATACGGCCATTCTGGGGTGCCGACTACCCGTGCGGCCATTCTGGGGTGCCGTCCTACCCGTGTCAAGCCATTTTGGGGTGCTGACTACCCGTGTCAAGCTATTCTGGGGTGCTGACTGCCCATCGGTCCTGACAACCGATCCTCGGGGACTAGTCCCCTCCTACTACCTATATCGCATATAACATGCAAGCTAGCATGCAAACATATCATCACATACTGTCAGACATTTCTGGGGTGTCTGAACTACCCTTCAGTCCTAACAACCGATCTCTACTTCTATCATATAAAACATGTCATGCAAGCATATAACATATCAAGTAGTAGCAAACCTAGATGACATCACAAAGACAATCATCTAACATACGACTCCTACTGGTGGGCCGGCATTGTGGTCGTAGACCCACCGCTACTGGAAGGTAACTCACCTCTTAGTAGCTGCTGATCTGATCGGGAATTGACTGACTACTGCTGCTGTTGCTGCTCCGGAAATCCTCCGGCTGCAATTCCCACAACATACTCAATCAATCACTGCTAAATGTCCTTTGGGTAAAATGACCATTTTACCCCTGATCATGTCATAAGTCAAAGTCAGAGTTAACTTTCAGTTGACCCGACTCGCCGAGTTGGCTCTCCAACTCGCCGAGTCCCTATCCACTCGATTGTCCTGGATCCCGTCCCTACTCGTCGAGTTCTTCTTCTAAACTGAGGTTCAAGTCCTTCATCCTACTCGTCGAGTTGATGAACAACTTGCCGAGTTCGTCTTCATCCGAAGAACACTTATGTTGAGACTCGCCGAGTTGTATGAACAACTCGTCGAGTTCATCTTCATCCGATGAACACTTATGTTGCGACTCGCCGAGTTGTATGAACAACTCGCCGAGTCTGTTCTTGATCTAAGGAGATTGCCTTGAACTCGTCAAGTTGGGCAATGACTCGCCGAGTTCCTTCATGGATGAGTTCGGCTTCCAACTCACCGAGTCACACCCCGTGACTCACTACTCACACTCGACACAACGAAAAGGGGACAACTCGAAGACTCGTGAGCAGACTCGCCGAGTCAGATGAACGACTCGTCGAGTCGTTACCATGCAGTCTCTAAATGGTCGATTTTGCTTGAATCCATCTTATGCTATCCACAGATCTGGTTCCTAGAGTATGAATAACACGTAAACTTTCCAACTTTACGTGTAGATACTCACCAATAAGGGATTTAGGGCTCAAAATGCCTCAAAAGGGTAGATCTAGGGTGAACAAGCAACATGGGTCCATAAAGGTGGTAGATCCAGGCTCCTGGAGCTCGATTCCACTTAGATCTAAAGCTACTCTGCTTATTACGAGTCCTCAAGTAAACACAAGCTTGGAAATGGTTCAAGGAGGACTTTAATGGGGCCATAAGCATGAAAACATGGGGGAAAACGAGCCATACCTTAGTGAACACTCTGAGATAGCTCAAAGATGCTTGACCTCCTCTTCTCCTTCTTGATCTCCTCTCCTTCTCACTCCAAAGCTTCAAGAGAACACCAAAGGCTTCAAATCCACAAGAATTAAGGCTTAGAACGAGGTATAGGGCTCTGAGGGTGAATGGGGGCTGGCTTGGGGCGGAAATGAGAGATTAAATAGGGTGCAAACCCTTGAAACTTAGGGTTTCATCAAACAGCGGTGACTCACCGAGTCCAGGATATGGACTCGCCGAGTCGCCAACTTAAACATGCCCCGGGTCCCGTCTCTACTCGGCGAGTCGGACCTATGACTCGCCGAGTCCAAGGCTAAAAATGGAAAATAGTCAAATAAGATTTACGTACCAGGAACCAGGTGCTACACCAAATTTCAAACCAAAATTTTCATTTAGAAATTTAAAAGTATTTCTTCCAACTCCAACTTCCAAGATCTAGTAAAATCATTAAATTCAAAACATTTATCAGAGTATAGTCATAAGAGTTATTAAGTGCGGAAAAATCTCCAAAGGATGCGATACAATCAAGTCACACCTTTCCTTCAATATAAGAAAACCTGAAACAATTTAAACATAAAATCGTAAGCACAAAACTTAGTGAGTTCCCCAAGATACCACATACAATCATACAAAAAGTAACGGGTCTATTTCAACCCCAAGTAAATGCTATTGGTCAAATCATAGTCTTATGGACACTTCCTCCCAGGGATCGGATGCTAGTCTTTGATACAATTTCTAGAGGCCAAATCCTGGTCTTTCATACATTTTTAGGGGTCAAATCCTAGTCTTTCAAACAATTATCAGGGGTCAAATCCTGGTCTTTAATATAATTGCCAGAGGTCAAATCTTGGTATTTCACACAATCCATGCAAGAGTCACAAAGACAAGTAACATCAAATGTACTACATAGTATAGTGAGAAGACTCACATGAACTACTCAACATGAGCTCAATAGTTGCTTCAGTAATGTCCTTAGTCATATACTTAATTCTACCAAAGTTTGACCAAAAGTGAAAGTGGTCAAAAAGTCAACAGTCAACGGTCAACCAGGACCAACCATCACGTCGTGCCAAGCCCTCGATTGCGTCATGGTCCTGACATCATATCACGATGGCTTCCTCACCACCGCAATGCAGCCAGGCCTTTCTCGCGTCGTGGCCTCGCTGGTGAACCACTTAATCGATTAATTGCTTAATCTAACGTCCAAGTCTCATACTTGATGAAAGGCCTTTATTTTACTCCTATGACTCATAAATATCATAACTTCATGGGCATGCATGCCCAATGCATGTCCCACACCATTTTAGGTCAAAATGGTGAGAAATGGGATCAAAACCCCATGTATCACACCAAAACAAGTGAGTCCAGATCTAAAACATATATAACACCCTTGTGACCTCATCGAGTAATAAAGTTGCAAACTTTATTACAGCTAACCTCTCAAAACATCACAACATGGAGAAACTAGCTCAAATTGTAACGACCGACTTTGAGGTATCAATTATTTATTATTTCCTAAAAATTATAGTTGGGTCCATATTAGATAAAAGGACTATTGGATAGGACTTAAGCAAAGGGGCCAAGGATTTGGGCTGCCCATAAGACGTACGCTGGGCGTAGCCTTGGCGTACGCGGGGCGTAGAGGCATGCATCAGATGCGGGGGGCGTGCGCACATACGCGCAGCGTACGTGAGCAGATGCCAAACCCTAATTTTTAGGGTTTAAGACATATAAATACCCCATTATAGCCACCCCTGGCCTTCCTACCAGCCCCCTCACCCTCAGAAAACCCTAATACGCCTCTTACTCCATTGTTGTATGTGTTTGACCTTTTTGAGCTCATTTTGGTGAAGAAAAGCTTTGAAGAAGAGAAGGAGAGGTTGGAGAAGAAGCCTTTGAGTACCTTGAGCTTAGGGATCTGGATTAAGCTCATCATTTAGCATCAAGAGAAGGTATAAAGCTCCTAAATTTCCTCCTCAAAGTCTAGATCTAGGGTTTTGGAAGATTTGGACCTTTTTAGGTCCAAAGATTGGATCTTGATCATGCAACTTCGGTTTTGAGCTTAGGGTTGCCACCCTTGAAGCTCAATGGGTTCCTTTAGCAGTAAAGTTGCAAGCTTCGAGGCTCTTATGAAGCCATGCAAGAGATCTAGCCTTTTCTTTGGAAGTTCATTGTCATTTTTAGTATTGGGCTCATTTGGTGGATTGCAAGCCACCAAGTGACCAACTTTAAGGACTAGGACGAAGCATGCGACTCAGATCTGTAAGTTGGACGTCCTGTCTTAAGGGATTAAGTTGTTTTGGAAAAGATGGCTTAACAGGAGAGTATGTTGCGCGTACACGCCTGTACGCGCAGCGTACAACCATTCAAGCAGTACGCGCAGCGTACAGATGGGTACGCTCAGCATACGCTCAGGTTGTGGGTTTCAAGCTATTGGGCCTTGGTTTGGGCCTAGCTTTGGTTATAGCAGTAGTTGGGCCGTGATGGGTCTTAAGAAGCCAGTTATGGGCCCAACAGTTGGTTTGGGCTTGGAAGGAAGCCCATTTGAAGAGTTGGGCCCAATTTAGAAAATTGGGCCATTTGGGGACTTAATGGACCCTGGTGAGGACTAGAATGGAGTGGGCCTAGGTCATGGTCCAACTTAAATCGAAGGGGTAAAATAGTCATTTCATCCATAGAAGAGCCATTAGTTTTTGACTAAATGTTTATTTGGTCAGTATAGTCGAGGAGTAGTTGGAGCAGTCAACGGTGTCACCTTTGCACAAGTTATTCAACAGTTAGTTGAGAGGTGAGTTTCCTTCCATTAGGAATGGGTCTACGACCATAATGCCGACCTGTTTAGATGATAGTAGTTTCGGACTTCAGTCCGATGCCGGGGTAGTCCCGAGAAGTAGTACGTATGCGTGATGTCTTTGTGATTCATGCATGTTTATGATGTTTGTTATATGTTCTGGACTTCGGTCCGATGTTGGGCAAGCCCGATGCAGTATATGTGATTATGTTATATGTTCATGTTTATGTTATGTGTAGTTTATTCCGGACTTCGGTCCGATGCCGGGCGGGGCCTGATGCAGTGGGCGGGGCCCAATTAAATAATATGATTTCTCAATTAATATATTATTCTTATAATATATTAATATATCACAAATAACCTCTTTCTCAAATATCCATCTTATCAAATTGCTCCGTTGAAGGCAACCTAAAAGGACCATGCTACTATCGGGTCAAGTACATACCAATTATAGTTATGGGCTTATACACCTAATCCAACAATACATACATACATACATACATGTCTTAAACAAAACAATGCATTTTTTAATTAATGTATGTGATATGCATGTTTCAATTCCAATTATATCAATGCTTTGACTTTTGTAACCTATGATGTTATATGATCATCTTTAAGAATTAAGATACTTGTCCTAGCTCAACAATTACAATTTGACTAGTCCAATCCTAGTGCAGTTAACTAACATCACATCTTTGCAAGTTATGTAAGTATTCTTACTTGCCATATGTCATTTAATTGCTTTCAAGACCAAATGCAGGAAATAACAATATACTTTGCTATTTCTTACATTTAAGCTTCTTTTACTAGAAATAAGTTGAAGTAAGTTGCTATTTCATCCATTTAGGCCCTTTTTAGTTAAAATACAAGAAATAGTAGCATACTTAATTGATTTGACTTGAAAAAAAATCGTAATTTATTGTTTTCATTATATAAGTCATTTTATGTCCCCAAGTGCAGAAAACTTGTAGAAAATGAGTCAACATTGGTTGAGTTGATGCATACTCAAGTGTAGTTGCAAGGCTTAAAGCTGCAATGGAGACTATGAAAGGAGAAATTACTCAAGAGTTCCTTTTAATGTTGTGTTTTGTATTAATATAATAAATATTCCTACATGCAATGGAAAAAGTCTTGGTTGGAGCTATAACGAGAGAAATGGCATTATAAGAGTTTTGCACTAGACAAAACACTAAAATTATGCAACTTAATTGTATGACAATGTACTATGAGATTATATAGTTAGGGAAAGACCCTTAGTATCAATGTATTACATTTATTTAGCATTAGAATGATTATTTATATTTGAAATATTAATATTATATATTGTGAAATGGATTGTTTTTTGTATGATATGTTCTTTTATATAATGATACATTAATTTTCATATTATTTGAAAATTAGTAAATCGATAAATTTTTTTTTAAAAAAAAAACCTTAAAATTATGACACGCAAAAATGTGTGTCGTCTTCCTTTATGAAAAGGGCTTCCTTGACACGCAATGTGTGTCGTAAATGCGCAACGACACGCAAATGTGTGTCGTCTTCCTTTATGACAAGGCCTTCCTTAACACGTATTTGTGTGTCAACTATACCTTTTATGACACGCAATGCATGTTATTAAAGGGTATTTTCTAGTAGTGACTATGTCTTCCAAAGACATGCTTGATGAACCCGCTTGTTGAGGTAGTTGTTGTGGCTGCCTTGGCTGGAAATTCTGAGGTTGAAATGGTGGTCTTTATTGATTTGGTTGAAATTGTGGTCTTTGTTAGTAACCCCCATTTTGATTTCCTCCCTACCATTGGTTGTAGTTCCACCCTTCATTGCCTCGGGGCTGATCAAAATTTCTTTGATTTTTCCCAAGGAAACCTCCTAAAGCATTTGCTTATTCATAATCTTCTTCTTACAATTGAGGACACATATTGGGTGGGTGTCCCACTTGAGTGCAAATACCACAAGGACGGGGTGTGGATTGCACATCTTTGTCCTTAGCAAGCATCATTACCACATTAGTCAACTCAGATAGTTGACCTTCAATTTGAGGAGTATACACCTATTTTACACCTTAGGGCGTATCCGTATACCAATCTTTATCTTGACTCATATGCTTTGAATCCTCCGCCATGTTTTTTATGAGATCCCGAATCTCGGTATGGGTCTTATTGGTTAAGGATCCTCCACTTAAAGCATTAAGAAGTATTCTTTTCCAAGGAGTCATGCCTTCAATGAAGTATTGGAGGATTTTATACTCACTAATACCATGCTTTGGACAACGAGCACAAAGCTTTTTGAACCTCTCCCAACATATATGAAAGGATTCTCTCTTGTGTTGTTTGATCCCAATTATCTCTCTTCTTAGAGTTGAGGCTTTCAATTTTGGGAAGTATTTGTCTAAGAAGAGGCGTGAAAGATCTACCCATGTGTTGATTGTCCCCGGTGGGAGATCATAAAGCCAGTCTTTAGCTCCATCTTGCACTACAAAGGAGAATGCCCTAAGCTTGATTTGATCCTCCATGAGATTATGTGGTTTCATGCCAACACATACAACATGGAATTTGGTGAGGAACTTGTGGGGATCTTTGTTTTCAAGGTCTCTAAAGGTTGGGAGTAAGTGGATGAGTTCGGATTTTAGTTCCAGGTTTGTGGCTGTCGGATAAGCGATGCAAAGAGGTTGTTAAGTAACCTCTTGCCTCGCCCATTGGCGAAGGGTTTGCTCGGGTGGGTTTTGTTGACCATGATTTTTGTTGTTGTTGCCTCCATTTCCTCCTTGGTCTCCCATGGTAGAAGTAGGAATTAAGGTTTCTGTGGGTGTTGAGTTTGGGATGTTATGAGTAGGTGAAAAGGGTGGAGTGGTATTTCTAGATGAGGATGGATGAGATGGGAGTGAGAGGGTTTCTATTTCAGTTTCTGACATACTTGTGAGGGGTGTATCCTCCCAAATGTTGATGACCGAAGGGGTAGATGATGAAGAAGTCTTGGAACCCAGTTGCCTCTTACGAAGCTTGGCTTGCTTCCATAACCTCTTTGTAGTCTTCTCTATCTCCGTGTCAATTGGTAATGATATACCTGTACAAAAAGATTTAGACATAAAAAATTAGTAACACCGTGTCCCTTGAAATGGTGCCAATTTTTTAGGTGTGTCAAGCCCAACAAATAAATGGGTACAAAATGACTCCAAAAACACTGCTACTTTGCACCTAAAAATGTAACACAAGGTAAGCAGAGTTGATCAACAGAGACACGGAACAAATGCTTATACCTTTTTGTGTAAGGTACAAAAATGGCCACGGAAATAGGGGTTTATATGCAATGATTTAAACAAGAGAACAAAGAAATAAGTAAATGATCCATTAAATGAAACAAATTCAGGATATGTGAGGACTCCAACTCAATGGAAGACAATTTAGCAATACGATTCCAAGGATGATATGATGTCTAATCAATTGTACCTAAGTTGGTACTTGAAAGTGTTAACAAACTCTAACACTTACCACTCACCAAGTTGTCAAATCTAAAACAAGCTCTTTTAAAATAACCTAACCTTCTACTTTAAGTCTAAACAGGCTCTTAGATAGAAATCAAAAGGTTGCTATAAGATTTATGTGAATGTTCCCAACAACAACCAATACTCCTCATTAGCTCGGGAGCATAAGAGTACGTGAATAAGATTTACACTAAATTCATTCAATGGAAATCGGTTTAGTACTTGTTACTTAGTCCAATTTACAAAAAAATTACGGATTATGCAATTAGATAACTTGAATGATCTAACCCTAATTTAAATGGCCAGTAAGAATCACAATTAGAATCAAACACTCAATTGAAACAAAATTAAATTCACCAGATAAAAATTGGAAGCAAACATCAAATCACATGATTGAAAAAACAACTAAACAGTCAAGACATTAAGTTGGAGAAACTAGGGTTCTAGTCACACATGACTAGAACAAGATCACAAATCTAGAAAATGGAATTAAAGTACTTACAAAATGAAATCAAATGTTCCCAAGTGTTAATTAACTCCAAAAATCTCTAGAAAATCATTTTCTCTGCTCCAAAATTCGATAGATCGAAATATGAAATCAGTTGCCTCTTTTTAGGAAAGATGAAAAATTATCACTAAACCCACATCAATGTTTACACGGCCCGTGTAAATTTACATTGACGCTTACACGGCCCGTGGAAATGCAATAAGTAGACTACTCAAAATGCTTGAGCCTTCAAAGTGCGTTGCTGAAATGTGCTCGATTACATGGCCTGTGTAAACTCATGGTTATAATTTACACTGCCATGAAGTCCCTGGATGGCTGCATTCCTCAAATTTTCCATATCCTCCTCCCCGATGCTCCAAAAGTCGTGAAATCTTGTCCGCATCTTCTAGTCACCTCCCTAAGCGAGATCCCACCTCCAAGAGTCCATGAAATATCACAAAAGTGTGTGAGTGAAATAATATCATGGAATATCCCATAAAACATATAAAATGTATAAGCTTAAGCCTAAATGCAATGCAATGAAATGAAATGAAAGTGCAAAATGGGTGCATAAAATGAACCTAACATACCTCTTGGAACATAAGGATTGAAGTAAAAGCAGCCCTCAACAGCAACAAGTCGCATCACAAGCTTGAATCACCCTTTCCTTCTTCAAAGAACCTTGAAAGGCCAAGAACACACACTTTTTTTTTCCAAGAACACACATAAATACACACACACACACCCACTCTCTCTCTCTCTCTCTCCCTCTCTCTCTAGAATTTCTCTCAAATGGATGGAGGCTGGAGTTGAGAGCATACCTTAACCATAATGTTGTTTGAATATGGCACAAGACCCGAAATTAGGTTTCTTATTCGGTCGCCGCCACGTTGTGGTGATTGAAAACGTGCGTTCCTTTATGGAGTGCTACCACGTCGTGGCAGCCATAAAAACTCTCAAAGTTAGAAATGATGGGTCTCGAGAGCAATACCTAGAAATAGATATTACATATATGGACGATGGTGAGTTCAAAATGACACTAACGTCATTGTTTTGTGGCAAATAATTTGTTATAGATGACTTTAATCATTAGTTTTATGGAGCTTAATAACGTTTATTCCTATTCATAACTTGAACCTAGAAATTTCTACATTTTTAGTGAAATCATAAAAAAGTTGAAGTGAAAAAAATCAGGACTTTTTCATAAACTTGGCCAAAATAATATCTGAAGGTAACCGGGTAAATTATAGTTACCGGTAAAAAAAGGTTTATTAATTTTTTTTATCTGGTAATCAGGACTTTTTTTGTTAACAAAATAAATTTTGGGACTTTCTCAGAAACTAGACCAAAATGTAGAGACTTTTCTGGAGGTTTCCCTAAGAGTGTCTACTTAAAATGTCGATAAAAACCAGTTGTGAAATTCATTTCATACACTCACATTTCTCTCATCGATAGTTACTGCGAGACCGTTTTTAATCTATGAAACATAACCAAAACTATTAAGTTACTCCCGTAATATATAACAAAATGTATACATTAAAACCTTTAATATTGTTACTTGTCTTAGAATGTGAACAAAAACCTCGAACCAACACAAAACAATTAAGTTTTTTGAATGACTTCTTTATATTCGTTTTCGCTATGACTTTCGCCAAAACACATATACACAAATAAAAATTACAACTTCTAGTTTCTGCCCACCAACTAGTTTGCCGAAGATAAGGTTGTTAAAATCACGATCATGATCGTAGGATCGTACGAACCTATGATCCCACCTAGGTAAATCGATTCCGATCTTACGTGGATCGTTTTTCTATAGGATCATAAGATCATAGGCTCGTTAATATTTTTTTTTTAAAAATCTAATGTTATTATTGGACTAACTACGTAGAATATCTATTTTGAATTGTTTATCATTAAATGATATATTTATTGTTAACTGGTTGATGAATATTTATTTTTTATGTTTTAAAATATTTTTGGTAGGATCTTATGATCCGATTTAATCTTACGATAACAATCTTGCAAAACGGAAAATATATATATATATATATATATATATATATATATATATATATATATATATATATATATATATATATATATATATATATATATATATATATATATATATATATATATATATATATATATATAAAAGATTCTGATCTTTAACACTCTTGGAAGATATCCTATGTAGCCTTAAAACTAGCCGCTACACGGTTGATGGTTGTTCATATAGGTAAATGATCATTTGTCTCGTTATTATCTGAAAAAAAAAATGGAAAAACGATAGGAAAAAAATCAATCTAAAAAAACCAGACCAGGCCACCTCAAAGCCGGTTTTTATGGAAGTCCAGCCTTGGCCCGTCGACTGTCCTAGATGCAGGCCGGGCTTTTAGTTAGGAAAATAAAAAAAATCTGGACCTGAACATGAACGTGGACCGGGTGAGTAAGTCCTATTTGAACCGGTCTGGGGCGTTGGCGAGTTTTACCCGGATCTACTTGATTCCTAGAGAATGGGTAAGTAGATGAACAAACCAAGGAAACAGAAGTTTCATATAGAAGACGATATAATAGCGGATATTCCCCTCTTTTTATTAGGGTTTCTTTTTTTTCTTTTTTTCACTTGGATTTGTTCGATTTTTGTTTGGTCTACGCCTTTCAAGTTTCCATTTTCATTGGATAACGTTCTCATTGTCTCTCCATCTCTATCCATACATTACCTGTGAACAGGTAGATGCTAATCTATCGCCTAATTTTATAGCTTTTATGTTGCCGTAATGCTCTTACATTTAATGTATTACTTGTTAAATATGCTTATGTTTCTTCATATCTAATCTGGTAGGGGAAAACCAAAGTGCTGCACTTCGATTCATGATGTAGAATCTAGTAGTATTTTCCAAAATCAGAAGAACTTTGTTGTTAATTGAACACGACATTCTTTTCTTTTCTTATTGGTTCAATTTTAAAGTCAAAAGATAACCTTTCTCTTTTTCAAACTCATTTCCTCGACCCTGGAAGTATCCAACACAAGATTAAAAGTTCTGATTTCAGTCAGAATGTAAATGTCGGCAAAAGTCACCAAATTGAATAGTTTTCTTTTGCCTTTGGAGGGTTCTCATATGTGAATTGTAAAATCTGCAGGAATTTGCACTCGGGGGACAGAATACAGAGTACATCAAAATCAGGGACTTCTAAATGCTTTTAGCTGTATATGATGATTTCATCCCACAACGGATATAGCAACTGGTTCTGTTTCAGCGAGTAGAATTATGCCAACCGGTTCTCTTTCTAAGTTGAATATTCCTCTTGGTTTTGGGCTTCGAAAAGGCATTAGATTGCATAGTAAAAACCAGGTCCAACCAAGTATTTGTTCGTCTTTAAAACCAGGAAAAGCCCTCATCCCAAACTCAGATCAAAAGTTTGGGAATTTGAGGAAAGATTTTCAAGTTGCAGGTGTTATCAAGTTGCATTCTTGTATCTCTGTATCCAGATTTAACAGTAGTCAGGTTTTTGGGTACACTAAAAACCCATATTTTCCAAAAACCATGGCTACCTCGGGTTCTGTAACTGCTTCAGGGGATCTCATTGTGGATAATATCATTTCAAGTTGTGGCAATGTGTCAAATTTTGCCCAACCTTCTGGTCACCTTTTTGAAAGAAATACCCGGAGCTTTCATACAGCTAGCATGGGTATGAAAAATAGAGAACCAAGCAAAAGCCATGGAGTTCATGGGTATTTTATATATGGCGTTACTCACATAACAAGCAACATTCATACACCTGGTGGACGATTGCAAAGAAGATGCAACACTTCCTCTTCAACATGTTATTCAGATGGTGGAGTTTCAGATGAGGTACTGAAAGAATCGTCACACGATGAAACAATCACAAGTCTTGCTATTGAAGCCAATGGGTATGTACTATGTACTATGTACTTCACTTAATCGTATATATATTTCTGAATATCTTGATAAAACATATTTATAGTATTTATATTTTTTGGTATCTAGGAAGGGCATGCATGTTAGAACTCTGAAACTATTATCTGGATCTTCATACCTGCCACATCCTGATAAAGAAGCAACTGGTGGAGAAGATGCTCATTTCATTTGTGTTGAAGAGCAAGTAATTGGTGTAGCAGATGGAGTTGGAGGGTGGGCAGATGTTGGAATAAACGCTGGATTATATTCACGTTCTCTCATGTCTAATTCTGTGAGAGCAATACAGGATGAACCAAAGGAAGCCATTGACCCTGCTAGAGTGTTGACTAAAGCTCATTCAGCCACAAAAGCACAGGGTTCCTCTACAGCATGCATCATAGCCCTCAGAGATGAGGTTTGTAACATGTTTCATTTTAATGATGTTTGAGGAAATATGATAAAATGGGGAAATAAAATCTTATTGCAGGGTCTTCATGCGATTAATCTAGGGGATAGTGGATTTGTTGTGATCAGAGATGGATGCACAATCTTTCACACCCCTGTACAACAGCATGACTTCAATTTTACTTTTCAGCTTGCGAATGGCAATGAAGGTGATCAGCCAAGTTCTGGTCAAGTAAGTTCACCTCACCATTTAGAAATAGTTGGATGGAGGATTTGAACCAAAATCCAAAACCCTAAAAAATGGTATTTTGTTTTGTGATGAACAAACAAACAAACAGGTATTCAAGATTCCAGTGGCAGTGGGTGATGTAATTGTTGCGGGAACGGATGGATTGTTTGATAATTTATATAACAATGAAGTAACGGCTCTTGTGGTTCAAGGGGTTAGGTCAAGGCTAAGTCCTGAAGCAATGGCTAAAAATATAGCGGATTTGGCACGTGTTAAAGCTTTAGACAGGAAACGACAGTCACCATTTTCTACTGCAGCTCAGGAAGCGGGATTCCGTTATCATGGTGGTAAACTTGATGATATTACTGTTGTTGTCTCATTTGTTACTGCCTCAACCTCAACTGAGGTTTGAGTTTTTTTACTTTTACTTTTTAATTTTTGAAATGTTACTACTTGTCATAGGGAGCCAAGCTTAGAGAACTTAATGAGACGTATTGTTTATGTTTATCCTTCACATTTATGAGGCGGGTTTATTTTGATACTAGTTATCTTTTTGTTTCTTTTTTATTCTCCTAAATAGGATCGGAATCAAGATTATTAAGATCATTTAATGAATTTAAAAATCATATTCATTGATCTGTTTGCAAGCTATAAAAAAGTTGAAAACATGAGTGAAGTTTAAATTATTTAATGAATTTAAAAATCATTTTTCAGAATAAAGGTCCCACAATTCCAACTTAAACGTTTCAAGGTTTTTAATTTTAGTTATATGAGGGCGTGTCAACGAATTATTAAAATATAAGTCAAAAAGTGAAACCATACATAAATAAATGTAGCCTTCTAAATATCTTTGCTTTTCATCTATCATCATTCTCCATAATCATCTATGGGATTTACGTGTTCTAAAACTGTTGGACTTTTAGTGTCTTTTGAGCAAAATATTCTATTTTTGAAAAGTGTAATGCTTTTTCAAAACATGTCCTATGAGGTTGTTCAACACATGCTCCTTTTTTGTTAATAAAGCATAACATTTATTAAAAGAAATACTATATGTAGCAAGAATAACCAATTTTTATGTTCATGATGATCCTTTCCAAGTTTAAATGAGACTAAGGACATGAAGTAAAGGCAAAAAAAAACGTTGACTCATATGTAGTCTATGTGATTAGTAATTGTAATGAGTTTGATATCAATCACAGTTCCAAATTTTCTTCACCAAAATGCACATGATTCACAATAACTTAAAGAAAGTTTCATTTTCTTCCCTTTCAACATCACAACTTTCTTTGTCATTTTTCACTAGAAGTTGGTTAAAAGCAATCCAAAAGTTAATATAACATCTCAGTTACATATAAAGATAACACCATTGATCACAGTTTCAAATCAAAGATCATATATGATCAAATAATTGGAGGCATGCATACATTAAAGAATGGAATCTATACAACAAATCCAAAAATAAGAATGTTATTTTGTCCCAACAAACCGGAAACAAAAAAGAATGGTATCTATTTACCCGCATGCCTGAAATGGCACCGCATGCCTGAAATGGCATGAAATAAATTTAATGGAAAACTTGAGGCGATGCATAATACTCGCTTTCTTTAAACACGGGTCTTAGATCTTCTTTGCACATAAAATCTGAAGGAAAAGAAACAAGATGCCCTCTTACACCCTCTAATCTATCCATGGGGTCACTTCCTTTAGCATTTCCATCTTGATATGGTTCCAACTTCTTTGGAGCTATTCCTATGTCGATGGTAGTATGCCCTATTTTTCCTTTCAATTCACCCATACGTTGCCTCAAAGATGCTCTGTGCATTAGTTTACATTTTACAAAGCTTCTCAATCAATACAATCTTGGATACTGTTTCTACTTTACTTAATCAAGACTAAGCGTGTTACAAAAACAAACAGTAGGGACCTTCCGAGTTAAAAAAACAAGTTAGGGACCAAACGCGCAAGTTACCCTAAACCATAGGGACCATTCGTGTAATTTACCCAATAATATATGCATGTTTCTTTTTTACTTTATATTAAAAAAAACGACTTCATAAACCTTTAAGTCTTAATTGTCTATAAATTTTCCCCGATTTAATGGGAAAAAAATAGGATAAAACAGATAAAATAAAATTGAATTGATTGTACCTGGAATGTATGAGATTATTAGGAATGCAAGAGAAGACATCTTGGTAGATCATGGTATTTTCCTGTTAATATAAAAAAGAGTAAAACATGAAATTAGAGAAGAATTATTCCTAGAAGAAGACTGAAGGAAAACAATTGGTAATATTGTTTTCAAATGACTTAATGGTTTAAGCACTTAATCTGGACAGCTAATGATGACTGCTTAACTTTGACTTAATCCGGAGATAATGAAAAGAAACATGGCCTAACTCTATAAAGTCTTGAAATGATGTTTACCTTAGCAGTTGCCATCCATATGTCTTTGTAGGTAGAATCAATTACAGGGTCAGCTATTTTGTGGATCTAGAAAGATGGATATAAGCATAAAAAGTTGTTCATACAGGTGGAAATAAAAAGTAAAAAGTGGAGGAAAGTGAGGGACCAAAGAGGTAAAATTGATTTAACAACCAACCAACCTCACTACCATGAAGACCAAGGTGCTCAGACCATAGTGAAAGACGAAGACTCAATGCAAATTTCCCAGCCTTCCATGGGTTGCCTCCCATATACGATCCAACCACTTCTTTATCTTCAATAAGTACTCCAATCTGGATAAATATATCTAATTAATGTTACTTCAAAACAAAAGGTGTATTTTGTAGGTTGGACATGAAGTAGGCCAATGATTTTCTTTATAAAGAAAAGGTGGAATGATGAAAAAGATGCATCATATGAACATATGCAAAACCTTTACCATTCCATTGATGCACCTACTCAACTATTTTTTCTGTAGTGATTACACCATTATACTTTTTTGACCAATTATAAAGAAAATTCCTGGTTACCTGGTTTTGAGGTAATAGTAATATCAAGGAAAAAAAATATTGAAAAGCACAAGGTACTTTTTACCATCTTATTAACATGGGCACTGAACTACTATAAAATAATAGCAGTATATTACAATTTTGGTCCCAATAAGTTCTCTTGCAGTTTTTGTCCTTATTTGAGGTTTTTGTAACATTTTTGGTCAATGTTCCAAGTAAAATGATTATTTTTGGACCAAATTTGCAAAAATCAGGTATATTTACAGACCAAAAATAGTCATTTTACTTGGAACATGGACCAAAAACGTTACAAAAACCTCAGATAAGGATGATAATTGCAAGAGAAAACCTTTTGGGTCCAAAATTTTAACAATTAGCTACAGTCAAGAACCAAGAATGTAATTCACTCCACTAATAATCATAAAAAATAAATAGTTCAATGGTTAAATGGTGAAATAACTTGCTGTTCTGCATTTTGGCCTTTTCCAAAACCAGGGAATAAGGTTTTTTAAACGTTAGAAAAAAGTATAATGGTTTAATAACTACGAAAAATAGTTAAGTGCTTAAATCAATAAAATGGTGAAAGTTTTTTTTTTTTTTTGGTAGTTTTCTCTGTATTTAAAATCCATAACCATCATAAAAAATGGCATAAAAAAGTTAAAGATGATTGTGGGAAAGAAATGATGCATAAATTACCTCGGAGTCACGTAATCCAAGTAAACTCCTGTCATTGATATTAGCTGACCCAACCAAGGCTGCAGTATCATCTACTATCATGATCTTGCTATGTACATATACCTACATTGATTAGGAGATCAAATGTAAATAGACAATCCACATAAGACCACACTAAATCCTCAAAATGATAGTTGATCAGGTCAAACTTCAACCCCTTTTGCATTCTATGTTCAAATTTAGAAGACAAGACTAATAATGTCAATGGTATAAAGATTAAAAAGTGAAGTAATTTAAGAAAAATACCGGACTGGAGGCAACAAGACCATCATTAGAAAGTCTACCATAAGCCCTCAGACCATAAAAAGATATGTAGTCATCAACAATGGGACCAAGTCGATCAGAGAGATTATGCAATATGGAATTGGGTCCTCTTGATATTGTTCGATACTGCCAATGCATAATAGCCCTTACAGATGCTGCGCCACCATCATCTAGTCCACCCTGTAAAACTTAATTTAGATGAACCAAAACAAACAAACAGAGAGTTATGAATATGTGTGTTGATAAATGTCCAAGAAGATTATAAGCACCTGGAATCCAGGTAATAGTGGTATAACAATGATGGCCCTAAAACACTGCCTTTCTTGATATGCCCGCAAAATGCGCTTGTACAAGGCATCCAACACACGATTTCGTATGATCTCATCTCCAGATAGACCTGAGATGAAAAATTGGTTCTGGGCACAAATTGAATCAGATATAAGTTACACCACACTTTTAATGATGGCAAGTATTTTAATAGTAAAAGTTAGTGTATCCATGGAGAGAGTTTAGACCATTTGAGCTCTATGTAACGTAGTTAAGAAAGAAACATCGCATACCATAGACAAATATCACAAAAGAAAAACTATGTTTTTTTTTTTTAATTGTCAAAAGGGTACTAGGGTTACGTTACCCCTTTACTGACGAACATTTACCCTTTGGTATCTTTAAGGTATACCCTTCAAAGCATGTTATTTATTAAATCCATTTTACAAAATTCGTCCACTAAAAAGATCTAAGAAAATTCCCATATGGGTGAGTTTATAACATACCTCGATGTAGACCAAGTGTTCTGCTTTCTCAATAAGGGAACAGTAAGCATTGTGAATGCTCCCTTCAACTTGACTTGTGCCAGCCGACCAAAGACTCACACTCCTTATAACCTGTAATAAATCCGATGTCTCATTAACTTCTGTATGGGTAAAGTGGTTGAATGGATAATGATGTGTGTTTGCATGGATAAAGTGTTGTATACATTTGACCTGTTTCTTTTTTGGATTGAATAAACCGTATGAATGACACTAAATGACCATCTTACCCTTACATTCACAAAAGCAAATGTCATCAATTTTTACATGAGAGGAGTCGGGAGGAAAAAAGAAGAAGAGAAAATAGGTAAAAGGTTATATAGTGTCGTGATACATTTAGCCTTGTTTTTCGGCTTAACCCATTAAGCCATTATGTCCAGATTAAGTAAAAAAGAGACAAATATGCATAGTTGTCTAGATTAACTGATTAACCCATTAAGCCCATTGAGTCAAAAAAAGAAAAGAAAGTCACCTGACAGCGACACGTAACACGAGGACCAACCTGCCCACTTTCATCTGCAGAAACAACAAGATTACCTCTCTCCTGACTCTCCCACCATTCTCTATCATGAGACTTCATGGGAGGGTGCACAACTGTAACAGAAGACCTCCCTTGTTCATCTACAAACCCTCTCATTGGCATATCCATAAACAAAGGTGCAATTTTGGATTTTCTAAAAGAAAAAGGAGCCCTTGGAGGCCTGCTTGGCTGAGGCTGGCCATGAAAATTATTATTTGATTTACCCAATCCACTTTGTCTTAAATTTCCACTAGCAGAATCAACTCCATCAGCTTCTTGTGGGATTAGCAATGGGATGTCTTGAAAGGCAGCAAGAGAGGAAAATGAATCCTGTCTGTTGATTGGTTGGGTTGCATTCATGAGTCCAGTATTTCCATCTTCTTGTTCTCTACCAGAACCCATGTAATGTGGGATAACCATGTGTTGTTGAGGCATAAGTAGTGGAATTGTTTGCTCATTGGGAGCTTTATTTCTCTGAAAGAATTATATACCCAAATCAGACCACAAGAAAACATTTTGGCCATAAAGGTTTTACCTTTGAGAAAAAAAAAAAAAAAAAAAGTAAAAACCTTAGCATAATTCCAACGCTGAACAAAGTGGCGAGCAATATCACGACATGGTGGTCCCCACAAGGCACAGTGGACATCATGCCATGGCATACGAGGATATTTTTCACGATTCAGTTCATCCTTCATAGTATCTTCCCAAGAATTAGGCTCAGATTCCCTGTAAAAATTGGGATCAATTTCTTAAAGGGAACTTTCTATGGGAACATATCCAAGTGACTTCCATTAACAGGATTTAGGGGTTGTTTCTTTTTCTCCCTTAAGCACTGTATGGATAAAGTGGCTATCTTGATAAAGTGATGTATACACAAGGTATGTTTCTTTTCTAGACCGAATAAACCGTCTTAATGAAACCAAATGACCATTTTACTATTGCATTCCAGAAAATAAATTCCATAATATACATCAATACAAAAAGTATTCATCAATTTTATCGCGAGATGAGTTGAGAGGAAAAGAGAAGGGAATATAGTTGAAGGGTTAGTGTCTTAATACATTAAGCCATACTTTTTTTTGGCATAACCCATTATGTCATTTTGTCCCGATTAAGTCAAAAAGAAACAGTCATGTATACTATCCAGATTAAGTGCTTAAAACATTAAGCCTATTAAGTCAAAAAGAAGCAGCCCCTTAATGGAAGATACCTATTCCGCTATTCATATTCTTATTCATGTATGATAGTAAAAAAAGAATTACCTTGGGTTATAGTAGTCCTTTCCAGGCCATATCGTAGGAGGGTGATCACCCACTTTGTGTTCATATGAGTCATAACGACCAAAGCAAAGATCTAGTCCACCAATAAAGCATACCTCATAATCAACAATGACCAATTTCTCATGATGGGACCTACGTTTTACCATAAGTAAACGAATTAGTTTTCAAAAACAATAAGAAAAACAAAAATATTAAACTTATACAAATTGCAATGTAGACCACTTACCATAGATACACACCACTAGAGAAATGGTCAGGGTAACGTAAAACTCTGATATTCTCATGAAGAGCTGCCAGCTTTTTCTTACTAAAAAAGCTATTAATTTTGAGCGCAAGAGCAAGCTCTTTGTACATGAGAATATAAATCTGCATTTAAAAGTTTTAAACTGTAAAGTTCCATAAACTCTTTAATGAATCTAATAATTCGGTTCAAAAGAACAATTAAGTCTACCTGAACACCTTGCTTGGCTCTTGCCTCCAGTAAAGCATCAAGGCGAGAGGATGCATTTGCATGAAAAGGACGCCTCAAATACAAATCTGGACACAGCCACCATCCGCACATAAATATCTGCATGAAGACAATAATCATATTAAAAGGTGTTAATAAAAAAGAGACTAGAAATGAATTTGAATTAAGATAACATTACAAGAAAAGAACCTCTGATTTTGCCTCTTCAATTGCTAAAGCAATTGCATCAAAAGCTGCACGACCATCAACAAACCACTGAGCTTGACTATCATCATCAGTCAGACCGCGAGGTGGAGCAAAAGAGCCAAACCGGTGAGGATGACACCAGCCCTCAGGTGGCCGGAGTCCAGCATCATTAATGGCAGTAACCCATGATTTTACTTTAGCTTTATTTTTACTTCTTAATCTTATTCTTCGATTCCCACTTGACACCTAATGTCGTTTTCAAGATCAAGAAGGATAAGTATACATGTTTTCTTTTAAGTGTTGTGTGAGGTGCAAAAGAAAGCATGAGGTGAAAGGAACAGAAGGGTAAAATAGTAATTTACTCAGATTCAAACAGTTCATTAGACTTGCCTCAAATGCATGGCGTAAGGGGTTATGTTCATTGATTTCAAGTGCTAATGACACTCCATTTTCTCCATTTGCATTTGATGAAGGTAGAACATCAAAGACAATAATATCTAATGGCTCCTTGTCAAACGGATCTTTTAACAGGGCCAAAAAACCCGGTTTAAGAACAGCCCAAACCTGCTGCCAGTTGTCATTACAGCAACTGAACAAATGACAAGCAGAACACATTCTACTGTCATCATTACTTGGAAATTTCGGTAAATGTCTCACAAGTACATATTCTTCTTTATGTTTTGAGCCATATTCTGGACAAAACGATAACTTAGAAGCCTCCATAAACCTGCAAACCTGCATCAAAGATTGTTCATGTCAATCAAGATTCAAGAACTTACTTTATTATATATGAGTAGAGATGAAGAAAAGCATTAATTAATTACCTCTCTGGAATTTGCAATGTCCAGGTTCCCAAGAAAATGATTTAAATACCCCTGCATTGATTGCTTTGCTTGGTCTGACATGGAATGTTGTCTTCCAAGTGCTGGGCGAATGATTGGCAATGCTGCTCTTGATGGAACATCTCTGAACAAAAAACCACCTGTAAGAACTATAATCATTATAGCAAGAAAGGATGAATCAACATTTAACACATCCACCAATCCTGAAAAGATTCAAGATATTCAGCAATCACCTGTTTCTGACACTCTCATCATTGGTTACTGGTGTGACATCATCATCGGGTTCTTCATCATCACCATGCACAACTGCATGGTGATCCATGATTCCTAGATTTTGAAGCCATTCTCTGACCTTCAAGAGGAAGACCACTGTAAACCCCACTTTGCCACAACTTTATTTTATACTAAATAAGAAGATAAACTCACCTGCTCTTGTTTTTCATGGATTTCTTCAATGATGGCACGTTTCTTCAATGCAAAGTGTAAATAAAATACATGTGAAGCCTTCTTCACTAGTTGCCACTTAAACTGCAATCCCATGGTAAACACATAGAGTAAATCAGTAAAAACGGAAGTGAGTGATGAATTTCAATATGTTATACGAAAGTAATTTATCATAACAGTAAACGAACGACAGAATGTTGTTAGAAAACCTAATCACTTGATTTAGCTTTATTTTGAAACATCAGAGGACGTGTCCTACAACAATGCCACTCATAATCAGAAAACTGTGAATCTCAAATTAGAAGGGTCCACATAGCAAAATTGGAATTTTTAAGGACGAATTTTCATTAAGAATACGTCTCTGTTTGCGCGCTTTAATGTCGTAAATCATAATTGACTAATAAGATGCATTGTCGGGGCTTTAAAAAATAGCCTTATGAAAGAACGCAAAAGAAAAACAATTGTTACCATCATGATTCATGAAGATATATTACATAAAACAAGACCTGTTTGTATTCGAAGTCAATAGTGTAAGTCAGGAGCATGGGGCTAATATCACCAGCCTCATTACGAGATACTTGAACGATTGTAGCATTTGGCAGCTCATCGAAAATTCGACTTGCCTCAGGCGGGTTCTGAAGCGAGAAGAACGACGACATCGCCGATTGCTCCGATTGCATTTGCGAGTAACGAGACCCGCTTCCCCCCTCAGGCATTAATTGTTCCGATGCCATCTTATCGCACAATTCCGATCAAAATAATACGATAATCATCACCAAATTAAAGATTACGAACGTGTATTGATTTATACAAGTTCTTATGTTTGTTGTTTGAGATCAAAAAGTGAGATTGAATCTGATAATTCAAACGAAAGAACGAAAAAATTGGTTAGTGATTGAAGAAAATCGCCAAAACCATGGAAAGTGATTATGATTGTGTTCCGAAGCACATTGTACGTGGATTATGGATGGGTCCCGATCTTTACGTCGGGTCGGGTTTGGCTTTTCCGCTTTCTCTCCATTGTGGACGTCGCACCGGTTTTATGTCTTCGAAGCGGCCTACAAACAAATCCAACCTTTTCCTCGTTCTCTTATTGGTTTTTGAATATTCATCTATTTAACGCACGTTGCAAGTGTTTAGCAACATATTTCATTTCCTTTCATTTTATTAGTATTTTTTTTTTTAAATTTTAATGTTATACAGAAAAAATGTGTTGTACTTTGATTATTTTATAATAGCAATATACTTTATAGAATTTATCATTATAGCAACCAATTACCTATTTTATAAACATTTGTGTGGTGTTTCAATTTTTTTGTGAGGTTTTAATTTCAGTTAATACTTAGTGTTCATCAACAATATTTGCATTTTTGTTGGATAGGTTTATTTTGAGGCCTTAGTTCCACATGTCTATATATATTTTTGTAGTGTTCTCAACTCTAGGCAACTAATAGTTATTAGGGTAAATTCCAAGAAAATCATTATATTATTGTAAAATTTCGATTTTGACACCGATTCTTTTCTTTATCAATTATATCATTATATTTACAATTTTGTTGCAATATCAACAAAATGACCGGTTCTTCCGGTAACCATTTTTTCCAAATTGCAATAAAGTCACTATCTTACCACAAAATTTTGATTTTGACGCCGATTTTTTTTTTTGTTCTCAAATATGTCATTATATTTACAATTTTATTGTAATATTAACCAAATGACTGGTTCAATGCAATCCCTATATTTGAAACTCAATTTTGTCACATAAGATCCAATGTTGCTTCCACGTCATAATATTGTTATGCCATTTATTTGATAACTTGTTAGACTGATGGCAATCAGTCACTTGGAGCAACATTAATAATCTTTAAAGATAGTAGAGGAACAACGAGTTCAACAACATTGATGTTGGTATACCCAGGTGGCATGAACTCCAAAAGAATGCCAATCATCCTTGGGTGAGTCACATAAGTAAGTCTTTTGTTGCAGCCAGGGGAAGACATTGATTGAGAACAAAAGTAGAGCAATCTCGAGTTCCTTGAAGGGAAAGATCATACCCTAACCTAGCAAGCACAAAATTACATTTCTTTTCAGATGAAGAAGAAAAAAACACGACATAATTTAGAAGACGATGTATGCAATTAGTTTCAACAACCTCATTAACAAGAACGGATCAGTTTTGCAACTTGCTAGATTGATGGTATGATTTTTCCCTTCAACTCTTGCAATGTTTGGGCGAGAGAGAGCTTGATCCTTATACATTTACATTATGATATTTACTTTTAATGTTCAAGAATTAAGATACATATAATTTCAAATAATTTTTTATTTGAAACAAGAACTATACTTAAAAGTAGCTAGGGAAAATAATTATCACTCGTGGCATCACTTTTTTTGGTTCCATTTCTATCATAAGTCATAACTATAGTATAGTTGGTGACTCACGACTCACGACTCACCGGGCACCCATACAGGAGGTCTCAAGTCAAACTTTATGGGCTTAAATCAGGAGTTCGCTAGGAGAAAGGTGCATGACACATTTCAAAAATAGATTGTTTAGTATCATCGTTAAAGACGAGCTCTCTTCCCCAAACCTTGCAATACAATGTCTTCCTAATTATGTTGCATTTTCTACTTGCCCATCTGAAAAGAAGAGCAATTTTGTGCTTGTCGGGTTAGGGTATGATCTTTCCCTTCAAGGAACCCGAGATGCTTCTACTTTTGTTCTTAGACAATGTCTTCTCCCTAGCTGGAAGTTTCTCACTAGTGTCATTGGTAAATGCCTAGGGCATAAAATTGGAAGTATTGACCAGTTAAATTGAACTCGAGATCTTGTATGCTATGTTCAAAAATAAACATTTGGATTTCACTTAACTCATGTTTGATCAATTTGTGTCCCACATATATGGAAAGAAGAGACCAACTTATGTGACTCGCCCAAGGATTATTGGCATTCTTCTAGAGTTCATGTCACGAGGGTATACCAACATCAATGTTGTTGAACTTGTTCTTCCTTTACTATGTTCAAATATTATTAATGTTGCTCCGAGTGATCGATTACCATCACTCTAGCAAGTTACCAAATAAATGACATGTCGGTATTACGATGTGGAAGCCACATCATATCTTATATGGAAGGATTGAATTTCAATTATAGGGTTTTCATCGAATCGGTCATTTGGTTGATATTGCAACCAAAATGTAAATATAATGACATAAATGGAAAAAAACCTCAATGCCAAATCGAAATTTGTGGAAATACAATGACTTTATTTCAATTTGAGAAAAGTGATCACTGGGAGAACAGGAAGAACCGGTCATTTGGTTGATATTGCAACAAAAATTTAAATATAATGACATAATTGAGTAAAAAAACTCGGTGTCAAAATCGAAATTTTATGTAATATAGTGACTTTCTTGGAATTTGCCTTAGTTATTAACCATTTCTAGCTGATTGTTTGGGTGTCAAACCAGCAAATAAAGGGATAAATAATAACAAATAAATACAAATTACTGCTACAATATACTACTAGATAATATATAATAAGCAGGGTCAGACAATAGAGATACGAAACTTAATGTTTCACCATGTTTTCGCACAATACATTACTAATTGTTAAAAAAAGTGGGGGGTTGTTAATTTCAAATTAAAAATCATAAATAGACAACTTAAAGACTAAAATTCTTAATTTAAAATACATTTATGATTCCAAATACTATTCAAGTATTATGTTGTAAGATGTAATATGACATCACTTCATGTTAAATCTAGGTTGGTGATCAAGATATTAAAATGCTTATATCTCTAAGTTGACAAAAGTATTTTACTCAAAATATGATCTTTAAGCAAAACTCATCTAATTGGTTCAATACAAATAAGCTTTTGGATTAAATCATTAGATGACATCACAGATCTTACAGCAATCACTAACAATGCTCAATACTCCTTATATGCTCGGGAATGTAAAAGCATCTCATCTTTGATTACACCGGTTTTGATCTATTTGAAACCAATTAAGTGTTTGTTATCAACTTCAAATCACAAAACAGTACAAATTTCACAATTTGAATAACTAGGATGATAAGAACCCTAATTCCATTGATAAAGTGAAAATGAGTACAAATCAAACATTTAATGAAGACCAATTAAAGATTACTAGATAGAAACATAGAATCTAGTGTGAATTACAATCTAAACAAGTACATATGAATCTAAAACCGGAAATGATAAGAAAAGTTAGACACACATGACTAACTTAGAACATAAATTCAACTAGTTTAATCTTAAAATAAACTTACAAAATCAAAGACAAAGTGTTCCCAAAGTGCTAATGATTGATACTTTCTCCTAAAATCTCCCTCTTGAAGTCTAGATTCGAAAATTCTTTGAAAAATGACCAGAAATCTCTTTTAATTAGAAGTTGCAAACATAAAAAACTACGAGACCACGTTACACGACCCGTGTAATAATATGCCTTACATTACATGGCCGTGTAATGATCCTGATGCGCTGAGAAACTCCAAAGTGTGGGTCGCATAATAAGCTGAGAAATGTGATTTTTCTAATTTTGCAATTTCTTCAATTCGACTTCCAAAGTTGCAAAACTTTATCGAGAGATTCCCTCGAACATCCTAAGCATGTTCCAATCTTCAAATCACCCTAAAACATGCACAAAAACCATGAAAAGTAGATTGATACTCGAATTGTCTCGTAGGTGCAAAATACATGTAAAACTAAACTAAAATGTCATGTAATTCTATAAAAAACATGAAATAATTATGTAAAAAGGTGCAGTTTATGCACCTAACACTAACAATAGTTGTTTGGTAGCAATTGCATTTGAAATTCTATAAGCGAACTGTCTCATCAAGTCAAGTTTTATTAGTGATTTTATGGAATTTTTGAACCTTAACATCTAATGATGTTAAGAAGGTTGCCAATAATTTTTACTACGAAAAAAATACTTTGTTATACTTCTAATGATTTAGTGAAAAAGTTAAGTTAAAGAATAACTGGTAAATAATTTTTTTATGTTTAATGAATATGGGAATGTTTTTATTTGTTTTAAATCTTTTTCATTCATGGAAATAGGGAACATGAATTTAAAGGGTAACGAACTATCGGTTTTGTTCATATTTGGTCACTTTTTTTGTACTCTATTATCATTAAACTTGTTTTTTGATGTTCATAAAAACTGTTAAATGTTACATAAGCATTTGGATCATGCTCATGGAGCATTTGGAGCACTTAGATCACAATTGAGCACTTAGGGTTCACAAAGCATGTGACAAAGGAACGGGTCTTCTGAGAAAGGAATGGATCATCAGACAAAGAAACAAATCGATTAACAGAGGAATGGATCTTCCAAAAGGTGGTTTGGAGCAACTTAGAGTGGCTTGGAGCAACTTGGAGTGGTTTGGATTAACTTGGAGCAACGTGGAGCAACATGTTGCTCCAAGCATAGAGGATGTTGTGCCCTGGGATCATATCGTGCGCCATTCATGAAGTTGTTGAACCAATAGGAAAGGAGTTGTGCCAAAGGAATGGATGTTGCACCATGATGGAGTGAAGTTGCGCCAAGAGATTGATGTTGCACCATCAAGGAGTGGAATTGCGCCAAGGAGGAGAAGTTGTTCCATCTTAAGGAGAAGTTGCGTCATCCTCGTGAGATGTTGCACCATCTTGGTACATGATGCGCCATCTCAATTCCTTTATTGTGTCATGTTGATCCACGTTTCCCTAGAAGATGATCATACTAAAGAATACACCATGTTGTGCCACCATGATGGATGTTGGGTCATTAGTGTTCATGACACCACTTGTGCATCCTGATGATCTACTATGTTCAAGGTAGTCCATCATGTGCGCTGCTGATACTCATGGATTGTATGACATGGAAGAATGTTCCAGAAGATGATGCATGGCAGATTGTGATTGGTTGAAACCTTTTATGGGCCTATGGGAAAATGAGCTTGGCTCACTAGGGTTTTAGCTCTAATCCCTCAAGTATAAATAAAGATGCATGCTAGATCATTTTGTATCTTGAATTCTAGAGTGTTAGGCGAATCTTTATAAAAATTGTACTTGTAACCTATGTTTGAGAGCTATGAAATAAAGAATACTCCCCTCGTGCCTATGGATGTAGGTCACCTTGACCGAACCACGTAAATATTGTTTCTTGTATAGTTTTGTTAGTTATCCACTTTACTTCCTAACAAGTGGTATCAGAGCTGTGGTTTGTATTCCTGTGATTGAAAATGTCTACTCACAAGTTTGATTTGGAGAAATTCAATGGTTCAAATGAATTCACATTTTTGAAGGTAAAGATGAAGGCTCTTATAGTTCAAGGATGTGCAACAACAATGGGAGGAGAGGCGACACTGCCTAAAGACATGGCAGTTGAAAAGAAGGTGGACATTCTGACGAAGGTACATAGTACCATTATGTTGAGCTTAATAGATGAAGTACCGAGGGAGGTCATGGATCAAAAAACTGTTTATGGGCTTTGGGATAAACTTTATGAAAAGTACCAGAACAACTCACTAACGAACATGTTGTATCGGAAGCAAAGTTTGTACACTCTCAGAATGTCTCAAAGTACCCAAGTGAAAGATCATCTGGATAACTTCAATTGCATCATCCTGGATATACAAGGGGTTGATGTGAAGATTAAAGATGAAGATCATATGCTAATTCTCTTATGTTCTCTTGCGAACTCATATGAAAATTTCGTAGGTATCATGCTTTATGGTGGGACAACAGTCACTATGAATAATGTGAAGGACTCTCTGATGTCTAAGGAACTGAAAAAAAGTTTATGTTGGAGAGGAGGTGTCCAACTTCAGTTTTTTCGTAAGGAGAGGAAGGATATAAGAGAGGAAAGGGGAAAACAGAGGGATATCACATTCAAAATTGAAGTCTAAAGGTTCATCGAATGCAAAATGTTATAATTGTAAGGATGAGGGGCACTTCAAGTGAAATTGTCCACAACTGAAGAATGGGAAGTTCAAGAGAGAATCAAACAGCAACACCACTACCGTTGTGGTTCATGAAAGTTTTGATGAAGGGGATGATGGTCATGTACTGTGTGACATCCCCAATTTTATGACCAGAAAAGACCGATTTATTTATGCTTATTTTGAAATCGGAGTATCCTTACAAGAATAATATTGTGAAATTTTTCCCAAAAACATGATAATGATATTATCAAAACATTTCCAAAGAAACGTATTTATTTATATTAAAAACCTTAGGATGTCATTTTCGATATTGTACATAAGCATAAACAAAATATTACAGGCCTTACACTAGTTTGTCTAAACTACTGGCCTATAGGCATCCATCATATCATCACACCTGTGCTCTTATGCCACTACCTGTAATATAAGAAACTGAGTGGGTCAGGCTTGGGGGCCTGGTGAGCACATAGGATTTTCAACCCACAATAATTAAATCTTTATTGATTCCTATCAAATCATCAACCCGATTACCCTTCCTGCTATCCTCACTCTTTGTCCCTAACATCTAATTTCAAGGGACATATCCTAAGAATCATCTTCGGGATAGACAATAATGCTTAGGGGAGTACATAGCAATATATGTCAGTGAGGCAATCATGGGGGGAGGTGGAGTACACTTGGTAAACACTAAGTTCAGAAAACACCTACAGGTTGTGAGCCTGCTAACGTTCCACTAGACTGTCTAGAATAGTCTGTGGTCATTATCTATACTCCGCTGGACAACTGGATCATCTTTAATGTAAAGCCCTCTAATAATCTATATCATCTTTCATCTCTCATCATTTATTTCATCTTATATCTACCCCTCTTTATCCAACATATTTATAGGTAATAAAATACATATACAATTTAAAATGAAGTAAAACATTTATAAATCGTTCATCTAGCATAGATACCAGGCACACAGATAATAGACACATATAGCATGTAATTATCTTAAATACTTTATATCTATGTGTAAGATGAAACTAACTATGCACTCACATGATAAAATTGATGACTGGTGATCTGGGCAGAGCTTCGTCTAACACCTCAGATATTCCTTAACGTGACCTAAGTATAATTACTACAAAGTTTTAGTATAATGATCCTGGAGACTAAGAATAGTCTAGATCCTCACTAATCCCAATGTATCCATCAAGATCTATCAAGTAAGGATCAGTCAGGCAGGATCATTTTGACATAATAACTTTTCTGAAATCCAACAACCAAGCCAACATGACCATTATAGACTCCTCTCCTGTAAGTAGATCAATCAGTATCACGACATGTAATTACTGATAAATCTTATTTATAGGTTCATAATGACGACTTATCACTATAAATATAAGTTACACAGAAAAGACTAGAGTGTAGCTTAACTTACAGAGGCTCTTCCTGACAGAAGGTAGGAAATTGAACTGGTATGTCACAACTAGCATTTTGGCTAGGAAATTCAGTCTTCATGAAATCAACCCTAGTGTAACTTGTGATCTAAGTTGATGTTATGAACAAATGCTCATTCCAAAAACAATCATTTGAATCAAAACCTAATTCAATACATCTCATATACTCAACTATAGGTTTGAAACCCTAATATCCCGGTTCAAACTCAGAATGGACCAGGATCCTTTTTTTGGGCCTAATGGGCAAATAAACCCTCAACTTGATTTTTTTTAAGCTAAGCGTCTTCATTTGGTCCCTAATTGGACCCACATTCATTAAGTTATAGCATTTGGGATTTAATAGGCCTAAAATGACTAATTATATTTTCATGGGCCTTAATGGGCCATGAACAACCTTCTTAAACTTAAATGGGCCGAAAACCCATTATGTTCACCCTTTTTGGGCCGTAAACCCATAGGAGGGCCCAATAGGCTGAAAACCTTCACTTTGGGCTTATGAATTTTGAATATACTCATAATGTCCCAAACAATTCCTTTCTTTTCCCTCCCATCTCTAATTCTCGGATTCTACAAAAAAAAAAGAGAAAAAGATGGGATAAGATTAAGGCTTGACACCTCATGTTTATTTAATGGATATCTAGGCTAATTAATTAACAAAGATCTAGGATTTGTTCCCTAATCCTCCATGTAATAACCACAAATCAAATCCATCTCTTCCTCTTATCTCATTCTCGGCCTCCCACCCTTCATTTCAACTTCAATTCATTTCTGAATTACTCTCTCTAAATCTCCAAGAAACTCCTCCATATCTCCTTCAAGAAAACTGTGAAGTGGTGTGAGTTTTTTCAACAAGTTGTCACCAAAGTTCATCTATCTTGGTAAGTACATTATATTAAGATGTTAAACTTCCACTTTATGCTAAGATCTTCCTCAAAACAACACCATCCTCGTGTTTATCTTCATATGATCACCTTGTTATCGAAGTTCCTTCCCAAGGAACACTCCAAGACCGAAAACACTCCCAATCTTCTCCAAAAATTGAAACCATCAAACCAATGTGAGTTCATACCCCCTATTTTTCGGTTTTTACTATGTTTTGGGGGAGAATACAAGTTGTTTTGTGTAGATCTATGTGTGTATGCATGATTTTATGTGTTTTTCATGATATAAGTATGGTTATGTGTTAGAAACTTCATAAACTTGAAGATATGTTAAAATATGATGATATTTGTAGAACATAACATTTATTGCAACTTATTATGCAAAGAAAAGGTTTTAAACACTTCAAAGTTACTTAAAACTAAGAAAATTGCATAAGAGGGCCAAAAATGACAAAATAACAAAACATGAGGTATTTATATTATACCCATGGTTTTAAGGGACCAAAAAGGATTTATTTTGATAAATATGAATCTTTATGGTATTTGTGATTTTAAAAGGGCTAAAAGTGTAAATTTTCACAAATGGGCCTCATCTTAGGCTTTCACGGTTTTTGGGCGAAAATTGTAGAATTTTTGGACTTTTGTGGACTTAAGTGTCATTTTAAACAAAATTGAGCCAAAAATGTAAATTTTCGGTTAAAAAGGGCTGAAAATGTGATTTTATTAAATCTTGGGTCAAAAAGATAAATTATTCACAATCGGGCCAAAAATGTTAATTTTCATAAAATTGAGGCCAAAAGTGCTATTTTTGACAAAAGTGGGGTTAAAAATATTATTTCACGCAAATCAAGCCCTTAAATGTAAACTTAAGGTTTTAAAGGACCCAAAATGTCTTTTTACAAAAAGCGGGCATTTTATGTCATTTTGGTAAATAACTAAACTTAACAACCAACGTAATAACAAACGGATCAATTACGTCATTTTACATGTTTATTGGGCCTGGAGTAAAAGTTACATGTTTAGTGGACATTAGTTGTCCTTTCACATGTTTATTGGGCCTGAAATATACCTTACATGTTTATTGGGCCTTAGTGGTCCATCTACATGCTTGTTGACTTCACATATTCACATACATACTCGTTTGGCTTTGTAAACTTAAAACTTACACGGAAACAATATACACTGTGCAATTCAATATTCGCGTAAATACTGTTAAGGATCTTGTGAGACATTGTGTTTGACACCTATCGAGTGTACAACCGTAGCATGTAGTCATAACTAGAGTCTTTTAGAAGGAGAGTGAGAGTTTGTGTATAGATCTATACGGGGGTGACACCGCACACCTAAGTTGTTCACTACAGTTAGACTAGTCCAGTCTAGGGTGACAAACCTCACCTTAAACAAGTATGGTTATAACGACTCACATAGAAAAATTAACTCCATTATAAAATTTACAAAAAACATTTACATGGTAACATACATGCACTGGTACTCGGTCTTAGGGTGTTAAGACCACAACATTTTATAAGTAGACAATATCGGATTATCTGGGATCATTCATTTTATACATTTTCAAACTTAACACACATGCATTAGTACGAGATCGGCCACAAACATTTCAAACCGTTTTTCAGAAAATATCGGATTTTCTGGTGCTTACAAAGTAATACAAAACATTTCACTTAAACATGCTTATGAACTCACCAACATTATATATGTTGACCCTTTTCAAATTAACTTGTATTCTCAGGAAATCGTTGAGCAGGTTGGTCAGCAAGAATACCTGGATATTTTGTTATGTTTTGTTTTCATCATACTTTGGATATTTTTGCATGTAATATTGAAATACAATACTTGATGTAAGCAATTACAGTTGTAATATTACATGTGTGATGATGATGATGTTATGTTTCAATTATATACACTGTGATGATACTACAAGAATGAAGTCACTCAAGCCCCCGGACGTTTCTACCGTCTGGTTCGGGGGTGTGACAGATTGGTATCAGACCATTGTTTATAGTGAACTGACATATCTAATCATACAAGATATGCAACTATAAATACAATAGGACTAAACTACTCTGAACAAAATAATTAAAATACATACATAGCTGTGCATTAATACAATAACACTAAATGTCTCTGGAGGAAATTGACCACAGTGGTTAAACCCGGACAGTTATGTAGTCGTATTGGAGATAAATAGAGCCTGATCAACTATATTTATTCAAAATACGACCAACATGTGTTTGAGAGTAATCATGGTGGGCAATGAATTTAGAAACCAGCCTTGTATCCAAAAATCTTTTAAGGAACTCAAACATAAACAATTAAAAATACTATAGGAGTATTTGGAATGCTATCTACGTACACTCTCCTTACACACTTCTCACCCTTCCGTTTCTCGTGCAGCCATCATGGAAGAATTCCAATAGGGTGTCCTTTACTATCAGGCCCTGGTGGCCAATGGGTTGATCGAGGGAGAACCTAGTATGATTCAAGGGACAGATCTAGGTTAGGACCTGAGGAGTATGTGGAGACAAACTATGAGTACAAGAAATCTGATGAGGAGATGGATGAAGTAGGGACATTTAGGAGGTCCCTAGCAAGCCTCACTTTTCAGAAATGATACAGGACCATCCCGCAGCACCAGAGGATTCCACCGACCGGACGTGTTCCTTGGAGGAGGAGGTTGCAACCCTCAGACAGTAACTTTTAACAGCAGAAGCTTGAGAAGTGCGAGCAGAGCAGAGGAATAAAGAGATGACTTGAGAGATGAGTGAATTGGCCGACATTGTTGCGCACTATTTTGGCATTTGAGCACCACCAGCAGATGCATCTACCCACGATTAGGATCACCCCCCCCCACACACTACTATTCGTTATGATTCTTTTTCATGTACTAAGATGGTATTTACTAATGAAACAATTATGTGTTTTCCCCATTTCATGTTATTGCATGAATTCACTTAAAAGCACAACCGAACCACCAAAACCGCTAGATACTCAAGGATCTCGAAACCAAAATAATCTATGCACTCTATGGATAGACTTAATATTCGTGCAAAATCTACGATTACTTACCACCATAAATACATCATAGGGATGTAGGTTGAAACATTGTGAATCATACAACAAAACGTGAAATTTATAGAGTACAACCAGAAATGACCATCGTTACTTACAATCTTTCTTGTCATCATGCAGCAAAAAAAATGTCATCCCACAGAAATAACAAGCATACCCGTGAGATACCAATCCTGCAGATGGACTCTGCTACATTCCAAGCTGCTGTAACCGCTGTCGTAACCGCTGCTACGACACAACTCAATGCAAACAACACCAACAGAGGTGGTAATAGTGTCGACAACTCTGGCCGAAGTAACAACCACGGAAACCAACGAGTGACAATGTGTCATCCCCATTTTCACGGCCAGAAAAGACCGATTTGTTTATGCTTTGTTTTATAAAATCAGAGTAATCTTTTAAAGAAAACGGTTGCGGAATTTGTTCCCAAAACAAGATATGATAATAACTTATCAAAACATTTCTCAAAGAGAATGTATTTTCATTTAATAATAAAACCTCGGGATGTCATGTTCCGATACAGACATATAAGCATAAACAGAACTTACATTTAATTACACTAATGATTTATATCTCCTTTAAATCTCTCTGTGAAATATGTCTTCGTATCGATACCTGTGATACAAAGAAAACTGAGTGGGTCAGGCTTGGGAGCCTGGTGAGCATATAGGGTTTTCAACCCACAATAATATAATTATTATATTTAATTATCAAATAATCAATCCAATTACCCACCCCCTTTATCTCCATTTATTTCTTAAATATTTATCCTAAGAACCGATTACCCTTCTCCCATTCATTCCTAAGGATTGCCCTAAGGAATTGGCACAAAGTCTAGTGTTGACATGGTTCTTGGATCACCTCTGGTGAACACGCAATTCACAATAATTAATGGACACCTAGTTTAAGAACACCTAAAGAACATTTAGTTCCAATATTACCCAATGAACCTAATTATCTAAGGAACATAGAGTATGAAAGCTCTTAATTCAAACAACGTGACAATAAAGTATATCTCGATCCTGCAAAACCACTGATATTATGAACACATATTATATTTCTAAAACAGCATATCCCATCCCGTCGATCCCCACATACTGACCCTATACAATGATCTTACGAGATCTAGCCTAAGGATTCGATATGAATAAGAACTGATGAAGCTGCTTCGGAAATTCCCTGGCAGCAAACGAGGATCAATAAAGACATCAAATGAGGGGAATGGAACAAGTTTCACCACGAACCTTCGTTCGCAAAAGAAAGAACCACAAGACATTTTAAGTCAGGGGTAGTTATCTAGATAACAATGCCTAGGTGTGGTCCGACTATCATGAGGTATTATACCCCCAGACTCTACCTATCCCAGCAATATAACACCAGACATACCTAGCAATGGTCTATTACCAACGCACTTTATTAGGTAGTCTACGAAGTTCCCTTAATTACTTCGTGAAAGAAAACGCTGACATATGAAGCTCGGTCGATCACTTCATAAAAGAAACGCTGACTCCAAAGCTCTCTCAAAATAAAAGTATGGGGAAATACTAATAGAGTATTCCCGTACGCTCCCGTAACCGACACACAAAAGTGTCAAAAGACTTTGTACAAGATAGTACTTCTTGCACATTATAGTACTCTGGTATGCGAAAGAATCGTACCTGAGAACATAATAGTACCCTGGCACAAGCAGCACCCAAGACACAGAGCTTTGAAAAATACTTCGTACATAAAATGTACTTCTGTACGTAGGACGTACTCCACCAATCATCAATCTCACCCCACACGTACTCTTAATAAGAGACTACCCAAATCCCAATCCTAATTGAACTAAACATCCCATTTAAGTCTTAACCCATCACTAGGCAAACCTACAATGTTTATAATCACTTTTTGATACTATCTCCGTTTAGGAAACGCTAACTAGTGTATACTTAACACAAGGTTTTTAAGTAATAGTATCATATATACACATCTTAACACATATTGAACCATATTTGATTCGCACATTGTATATTATCAAATATATCTAACACGTATTTCGGACAATGACAAATACTTCACATATATATGTATATTTCATATTATAATCAATACTCGTTTTTAAAATCACGATTCCTAAAAGGGACTATACACATGATACCTTATCGAATGAATACGTAGTTCTAAAATACATAATCCGTACTCTCGAATCTTAAATTTTCCTCATTACCTAATCCATATTCCTGGACCTAAAACTAACCTCTTGATCTGATCCATACCCTTGGATCTAAAACTAACCTCCTGCTCTGATCCATACTCTCGGATCTAAAACTAGTTTATCTCTTTATCCTTTTATCTCATGGTCCAACCCACCTTTTATCACCTACCAACAATCTCATCTACTCATGTTCTACCCAACATATTTTTAGATACAAAATACATATATAGTTTAACTCATTAAAACTTATATAATTCATTCATTCCACAATCATCTCAAATAAACAACAATATATTATACACATAGCACGTATTTCATAGCAAATACTTAATATTTACGTGTAAAATGAAAGTGACCACACACTCACTTGATCAGAAGATGATCGGACAACACTACGGCTTGTAGAAGTAGTATCCTTCGGTGAAACTGTGATCTCTTCACACACCGGACTTCTCGCGGGTAGAGCTTCGGCTCGGAAACTCTTTTCTTCTCGGGATCTTCGGTGCTTCAGGACTTGCTTCAGGTCTCAGGGTTGATACCGGGGCTTCGGGATATTTCTTGCACGCAAATCGAGGTAAAACGGGAGAGAGAGAAGAGAGAATAGCAACCCTAAACGGCTGGCCCATCAAATCTATTTATAGGGAAAAATTGGCCCTTGCCACATCGTGGCAACCTTTTTCCACGTCGTGGGCTTGGTCGTCGCTACATGCGTCATCGCAAGTTGCATCTGGGGGACTCCCGGAGGTGTCAGGAGACTTGCCACGTCGTGGCACTGCTTGCCATGTCGTGGTCTCTGACAGTTTTGGGGTTTCGCGCCCCGAACTTCAGAAATTCATAACTTTCGCATACGAACTCTATTTTCGATGTTATTTATATCGACTCGAAGGTGAGATTATGCTCTACAAATCTCGTTTAGACTCCGTTGGCTAATTTTGACTTTATTTTTAATATATTATAAATATATTACTTATATATTATCTTTAGTAGGCCGGGACAGGAAAACTCCGTTCGAAATTCATAACTCCTTCATCTGAACTCCGTTTTCATCCGTCTTTCCGTCGTTGCACTACTATCGATGAGATCTTCAATTCTCATTTAGATCACTAAGGATATATATCTATCTACCTTAGATTCACTATTTACGTCGCGCTGGGTCGTGCCGGTTCTGTCGCGAAACTTCTTTATATGCACGGAAACCTTGTGACATATAATAAAACTTGATTAGCCCGGATCTACGGGCGTTACAGACACCTTATCAAGGCACTACAAACCCCAAACTTAAGAGCAAGAAGCGAGAGTCTGGGAGTAAGAGAAAGGGACAGCTAAATCAAGGGTCCTCGAAGAAACAACATGTTGTTGCTGTCCTTGCGGCCATGACACTTACTACATCAACGCCAGCAAGACCATATGGTGGAAGCATTCCAAAATGCAACAAGTGTCGTTTCCATCATAAGGGAGCCTACCGGAAGATGTATTGCAATAGATGCAACAAGAAAGGACACATTGCCCGTTCCTGCAAGACTCCGGCCCAACACACCACTCCAATCTTTGTATATGGAATAAAGCCAATATGCCACAAGTGCGATGAGATGTGACATTTCAGGAGGAACTGTCCAACAAAGAGTAATGACAGGGAAGCAGGAAGAATTTAACAATTGGACATGAAGAAACAAAAAGGAATCCTACCTAAATTTTTGGTACGTTCTCGAACAACAATAGTTAAGCATCAAACTTTTACCAAATCAATTAAGAATCACCAAACTGTTATCTCAACTGAATAAAAACTCTTCCAACCATAACAACAAATCCTTGAACACTCATTAACAACTAGGCATGCTAACATTTAGGCGAAATACACTAAACTCCTGCCTACCCCCACGATAATGATGGAAAAACCAAAACCACAAAAGATATATATACGTAGGGTGTGCTCTCACGTTAAATAATCATTCATCCCCAATCAATTTGATGCCAGTAGATATTAGGAGCTTTGATGTGATTATAGGCATGGATTGGTTAAGCCCCACCATGCCGACATTATGTGCCACGAGATGGTCGTTCGCCTTCACCTCCCTAACCAAGAAACCCTAATCATCTACGGCGACAAGCCTGACACAAATCCTCGTCTTGTCTCGTGCATTAAGGCACAAAAGTGCCCTGCACAAAAAAATTATACATTTCTCGCTCATGTGGTGGATAAGCAAAAAGAAGAGACGAACATCAATGATATCCCGGAAGTGTGAAACCTCCCTGGTGTATTCCCTGAAGATCTCCCAGGAATACCTTCCTAGAGACAGGTTGAAATCCAAATTGATCTTGAACCTGGAGCAATGTCAATTGCCAAATCAACCTATAGGTTAGCCCTGTCGAAATGCCAGAATTATCGAGCCAACTAAGTGAACCTCTGGATAAAGGATTCATCATGCCAAGCTTCTCACCCTGGGGAGCTCCGGTCTTGTTTGTCAAGAAGAAAGATGGATCTTTCAAAATGTGCATCGACTTCGGGAGTTGAACAAACTCACTTTCAAAAACCGATACCCACTCCCTTGGATTGACGATCTATTTGACCAGCTTCGAGAAGCTAGTTACTTCTCTAAAATAGATCTAAGATCCGACTATCATCAGCTCCGAGTCCGAGAATAGGACATTCCAAAAACTGCTTTCCAAATTCGATACGACCATTACGAAATCATTGTGATGCCCTTAGGTCTAACAAATGCCCCCGCAACATTTATGGACTGCATGAATCGAGTCTTCCGCCCATTCCTCGATAACTTCGTAATCGTCTTCATCGATGATATTCTCATCTACTCGCGAAGCAAGGAGGAACACAGTCAACACCTTCGACAAATTTTGGAAACACTCCGAGCGGAGAAGTTGTATGCAAAACTCTCCAAGTGTGAATTCTGGATTCGCAAGGTAAACTTTTTGGATCATGTGGTTAGTGAAGAAGGAATACATGTGGATCCTTCAAAGATCAAAGCCATCGAAGGCTGGGCGATTCCGAAAACACCAACGAAAATTTGACAATTTTTGGGCCTTACAGGCAACTACCGAAGGTTTATTCAAAACTTCTCCGAGATAGCCAAGCCCCTAACCACTTTGACACAAAAGGGAAATCACCAAGTAGCACTCTTACAGGACCTGAGATCATTCGAGAAATGACGGAGAAAATAATCCAAATCAAGGCACAACTCCAATCATCGCGTGACCGAAAAAAGAACTCTGCTGATAAATGGCGATAGCCTCTGAAATTCCTTGTCGGAGATCGAGTGTTATCGAATGTCTCTCCCTGGAAAGGGATGATCCATTTTGGGAAGCAGGGAAAACTAAATCCTCAATACTTCGGGCCATTCGAGATTCTTGCTCGGATTAGTCCAGTAGCATATAAGTTGTAGCTACCTGTGGAGTTCAGCAACGTACACTCTATGTTCCACGTGACGAACCTGAAAAAGTGCTTATAAGATGAAACTCTAGTCGTTCCCCTGGATGAGATCGAAGTAAATGAAAGCCCCCTATTCTTTGAAGAGCATGTTGGGATAATGGACAGAGAAGTGAAGCGGACAAAACAGACTCGCATTCCGATTGTAAAGGTTCGATGCGACGCTAAGCGTGGATCGAAATTCACGTGGGAACGCAAAGACCAGATGAAGCCGAAGTACCCTCACCTATTCTTTCGTTCATGGTTCTATCTTTCAAAAAGAATTTCGGGACGAAATTCCCTCTAACAGGGGGATGATTTTTGGCTAGGAAATTCAGTCTTCATGAAATCAACCCTAGTGTAACTTGTGATCTAAGTTGATGTTATGAACAAATGTTCATTCCAAAAACAATCATTTGAATCAAAACTCACTCGTAAAGCTCAAAGCCTAATTCAATACATCTCATATACTCAACTATAGGTTTGAAACCCTAATATCCCGGTTCAAACTCAGAATGGATTGGGATCCTTTTTTTGGGCCTGATGGGCCAATAAACCCTCAACTTGATTCTTTTAAGCTAAGAGTCTTCATTTGGGCCCTAATTGGACCCATATTCATTAAGTTATATCATTTGGGCTATCATAGGCCTAAAATGACTCATTTCATTTTCGTGGGCCTTAATGGGTCGTGAACAACCTTCTTAAACTATAATGGGCCAAAAACCCATTATGTTCACCCTTTTTGGGCCGTAAACCCGTAGGAGGGCCAAATGGGCCGAAAACCTTCACTTTGGGCTTATGAATTTCGAATATACTCATAATGGCTCAAACAATTCCTTTCTTTTCCCTCCCACCTCTAATTCTCGGATTCTACAAAAAAAAAAGAAAAAGATGGGATAAGAATAAGGCTTGACACCTCATGTTTATTTAATGGATATCTAGGCTAATTAACAAAAAAATATCTAGGATTTGTTCCTAGTCCTCCATGTAATAAGCACACATCAAATCCATCTCTTCCTCTTATCTCATTCTCGGCCTCCCATCCTTCATTTCAACTTCAATTCATTTCTGAATTACTCTCTCTAAATCTCCAAGAAACTCCTCCATATCTCCTTCAAGAAAACTGTGAGGTAGTGTGAGTTTTTTCAACAAGTTGTCACCAAAGTTCATCCATCTTGGTAAGTACATTATATTAAGATGTTAAACTTCCACTTTATGCTAAGATCTTCCTCAAAACAACACCATCCTCGTGTTTATCTTCATATGATCACCTTGTTATCGAAGTTCCTTCCCAAGGAACACTCCAAGACCGAAAACACTCCCAATCTTCTCCAAAAACCGAAACCATCAAACCAATGTGAGTTCATACCCCCTATTTTTCGGTTATTACTATGTTTTGGGGGAGAATACAAGTTGGTTTGTGTAGATCTATGTGTATATGCATGATTTTGTGTGTTTTTCATGTTATAAGTGTGATTATGTGTTAAAAACTTCATAAACTTTAAGATATGTTAAAATATGATGATATTTGTAGAACATAACATTTATTGCAACTTATTATGCAAATAACAGGTTTTAAACACTTCAAAGTTACTTAAAACTAAGAAAATTGCATAAAAGGGCCAAAAATGACAAAATAACCAAAAATAAGGTATTTATATGTAACTCACGGTTTTAAGGGACCAAAAAGGATTTATTTTGATAAATATGAATCTTTATGGTATTTGTGATTTTAAAAGGGCTAAAAGTGTAAATTTTCACAAATGGGCCTCATCTTAGGCTTTCACGGTTTTTGGGCTAAAATTGTAGAATTTTTGGACTTTTGTGGACTTAAGTGTCATTTTAAACAAAATTGAGCCAAAAACGTAAATTTTTGGTTAAAAAGGGCTGAAAATGTGATTTTATTAAATCTTGGGTCAAAAAGATAAATTATTTACAATTGGGCCGAAAATGTCAATTTTCATAAAATTGAGGCCAAAAGTGCTATTTTTGACAAAATTGGGGTTAAAAATGTTATTTCACGCAAATCAAGCCCTTAAATGTAAACTTATGGTTCTAAAGGACCAAAAATGTATTTTTACAAAAAGCAGGCCTTTTTTGTCATTTTGGTAAATAACTAAACTTAACAACCAACGTAATAACAAACTGATCAATTACGTCATTTGACATGTATATTGGGCCTGGAATAAAATTTACATGTTTAGTGGGCCTTAGTTGTCATTTCACATGTTTATTGGGCCTGGAATATACCTTACGTGTTTATTGGGCCTTAGTGGTCCATCTACATGCTTGTTGACTTCACATATTCACATACATACTCGTTTGGCTTTGTAAACTTAAAACTTACACGGAAACAATATACACTATGCAATTCAATATTCGCGTAAATATTGTTAAGGATCTTGTGAGACATTGTGTTTGACACCTATCGAGTGTACAACTGTAGCCTATAGTCATAACCAGAGTCTCCTAGAGGGATAGAGGGAGTTTGTCTATAGATCTATACGGGGGTGACACCCCACACCTGAGCTGTTTGCTACAGTTAGACTAGGTCAGTCTAGGGTGACAAACCTTACCTTAAACAAGTCGGCGTCTGAAAGACGTCATGACAGCAAAAATTGTCATTATCAAGTATGGTTATAACAACTTACATAGAGAAATTAACTCCATTATAAAATTTACGGAAAACATTTACAGTTTGGTAACACGGTAACATACTTGCACTGGTACTAGGTCTTAGGGTGTTAAGACCACAACATTTTATAAGCAAACAATATCGAATTGTTTGGGATTTTTCATTTTATACATTTTCAAAGATTAAGACACATGCATTAGTACGAGATCGGCCATAAACATTTCAAACCGTTTTTCAGAAAATATCGGAATTTCTGGTGTTTACAAAGTAATACAAAACATTTCATTTAAACATGCTTATGAGCTCACCAACATTATATATGTTGACCCTTTTTAAATTAACTTGTATTCTCAAGAAATCGTTGAGCAGGTTGGTCAGCAAGAATACCTGGATATTTTGTTATGTTTTGTTTTCATCTTACGTTGGATATTTTGGCATGTAATATTGAAATACAATACTTGATGTAAAATTGATAGTTGTAATGTTACATGTGTGATGATGATGTTGTTATGTTTCAATTATATACATTGTGATGATACTACAAGAATGAAGTCACTCAAGCCCCCAGACGTTTCCGCCATCTGGTTCGGGGGTGTGACATGGTAGAATTTCTACTCGCTAGCTACTACTTCTTCAGGGATCAAAGGGTTTCTCCGAAGGCCAAAACTAAGGGAAATGGGCTAAAATCGAGATATATATATATATATATATATATATATATATATATATATATATATATATATATATATATATATATATATATAGAGAGAGAGAGAGAGAGAGAGAGAGAGAGAGAGTGAGAGAGAAAGACGGAGAGAGAGGAGGATGGGGAGTGAGGAAGCAAATGAGCAGTCGAAGTCTATTTATAGTGCAACTACGTACCGCACCTAGTGTGTGTGCCGCACACACCTGAGACATCGCTCCTCCCATTTTACTGCCACGTTTCGCATATATGGTGGTACACGCCCCACCTTCTAGAAGGCGCGCTCCATGCAACCCACCTACGCGTGGTGCTTCTCGAAAAACTTTAGAAAACCGTATTTTCTTCATACGAGCTCCGTTTTTGACGATATTTATGTCCAAAGAAAGCTCTTGGCGAGATCTGCAACTTTTTTTAGACTCTGTCGACTAATTTTTACTTTATTTTTAAAGATATATTTTTAACAAGCTTAGACTGTTAAATTCTGTTAAAAATTCATAACTTCCTCATATGATATCCGTTCTCGACTGTCTTTATATCGACGGACCCATATGGACGAGATCTTCAACCCTTGTTTAGATTGCTTTTCCTAGCAATCAACTGATTTCTACTTCAGTTTCTGAGCCGTATACCACTACGCTGAAACTTCTAAAAATCCTAACTTCCTTTTACGAAGTCTGTCACATCCCAAAACCAGAACGGTGGAAATGTTCGGGGGTGGAGGACGTCATGTATAGTATCACAACAAAGCATAGTAGTAACAAGCAACAACATCATCCATTGCATTAATAATATAATTTTATACAAGTGTGTTTTGTGAAGTTTGTAAGAAGTCAAAAATGTAAATCAAAATAAGAGATGAGTCTTGAACGAGCTCCATCTTTTCAAAACTAGCATTGGTACCTATCTACTGATGACCTGAGAATACAAGTTATTTTTAAATAGTTTATCAGCTTTAAAGCTGGTGAGTTCATAAGCATTTTAATGTCATTAGTTGTATGAAAATGTTTGTAAGTGTTTGAATGTATAAGTTTGTAAATGTTTGTAGTAAAGTTGTAAGTGTTTTACTTGTAGTAAAATGTTTGTAAACCGTTTGTACAATGTTCATATCTTCCTAGAAAATCCCATATTTTCTACTAAACTGTAGTCTTCTACCAAGACCCAATGTTCGGTTTGTTTGTTTGTAAGAGTATGTATTTTCCCAAGACTAGCTATCATTATCAAAATATAGTTTGTACATTATCGTTTAATGAGAAAACGTTTCAAGGTAAATGTATTAGGGAAAATATTATAGAACTGTAGTTTTGTATGTGGAAACTATCGTAGTACTACTTACCTTAAAGCCAATGAATTATAAGGTAAGGTGAGATTTGTAACCATACTGATTGATGGCTGTAGAACACAATGATGAAAGACGTCGAAATAAAAAGTGATATTTGTCACCCCTTGGCTTGGTCGGCTGGGGACTGTAGCTAACAGTCGGGGTGCGGGATAGTCTGTCCCGTATAGATCTATACACAACATGCCCGCTCTCCCTCCAGGAGACTCTGGCTACCAACATGGCAACGATGAAATCCGCGTCATGTAGAAGTAAATCTCATATTCTATTTGTTATGTTGGTGTATGTTAAGTCTTTCTGTTTACTTGTAAATGTATATGTATATATTCTTGTTCTTTTCTCTGTACTTGTATATCTATATGTTCTTGTTTGTTCCTCATAATAGTAAGTTATGTTTGTTTCTTATCATAGTAAGTATTGACTCATGTATGAATTGACTCTTTGTATGTCTCCTTGTACTAGAAGTAATGAGTAGTATCTTTCTAAACCATACCTATTATAGTTTACTAGTAGAATTGTTGTATGACTGGATGTATTGAACTGAGATAAAAGCTATTATGTCTTATACATATATACATCATATATAATTAAGGATCAAACGACACTCAAACTAACAACCGGGTACTCTAAGTCCACAACCAAACAAGGAATAGGAAAATAAAGTGAATTATCAGTCTTAAGTCCTTCAAACCTTACTTATATAACTATATACGCATTAGACATGGTTTTGACAATATATATATATATATATATATATATATATATATATATATATATAAAAGTTTAAAAATAAGTTTTGTAAAACCTTTTGAAGAGTTTAATAACGAATATTGATGACTTGATGTCACTTTATAAAATGATTTAAAAGCACTTTGGCATTTAAGAACAAGATTGATAAAGAGTGTAACATGCAAAAGAGTTTGAAAAACAGTTTGAAGTAGTTTGTTTGATAAAACAGTTAAAAGTATAGCAAATCCATTTATTTGATAGCTATAAATCACATGTGATTGATATTATAACTACAATGATTTAACTTGTATCCCCCCCATAAAATCATTTAAAAACATTTAAAAGGTTGATTAAGGGGTATGAACTCACCTGCAATGAGTAAGTCGAATGAAAGATCGATATAAGATTGTTGGGTGTCAATTGGAGTCTTGAGCACAAACGAATCCTATTAATCATATAATGACATATATATGTATACAATTAGTGCTTATAACAACTAGCTATTGAATTAGGACCACCTTAGGGACTAGTAAACACTTATATTGAAGTGTTACAACCATATATGATTGTATATAAGGGGTATATGGCTATACAAGGGAGTGTATGGTCAAATACACCAGACGTGTGTATGCGGCCAGGGTGTGTGTGCAGCCGCACACTCCCCATGAAGTGTTCCAAAACATATTTTAAGGCCTTAGGACTCATCTAGGAAGGTTTCTTACTTCATGCTCTAGCCTTAAATGGATTTCATTGTCATTTTAGGGCCTAAAAGGGTGTGTATGGTTGTACATGGTGTGTGCGGCCGTACACATGGTGTGTGCAGCCGTACACACTTGAAGATCATGAGAAAAGGCATTTTCATGCATAACTTCAAGGGTACCTAGCTTATATCAAGCTATTGCAAGTGTATACCCGATTTAGAGGCTTAGAAGTGCAGTTAAAGTCCAAAAAGTTTAGTAGGTGTTCTTGGTGTTTTTGAAGATCTAACACCAATTAGGTGTTTTCATGGATCAAATCAAAGGAGAAGGCTAGTTATGGTCATGTATTAGCTAATCCAAGGATAAATCACTTACTTGATTGAAGATTGGAGTGAAAAGTTGGATGATACTTGAGAGGATTTCGAGTTCTAGACTTGCAGAAGTGGAAAAATGTTCAAAAATGACTAAGTGTGGTATATATAGGCAAGAGTGTGTGGCTGGAAGGGGTGTGTGGCCGTACATCAAGTGTGCGGCCGCATACTCCATATGTTGGAGTGTTTGGCCCGAGTTTGCTTGATATGCATCGTGTTATCCCATTTCTAGGCTCCTACCTTGATTGTAATAGGTTTAGAACACTCAAATAGACCCTAAATAGTGCTAAAAGATAGCAAAATGAGTCTAACTTTGATTGAATTGATCTATTGTACATGATAGAAATTTCTGGTTTTCACAAAGTCAAATTGGGGCATTCTCTATATATACACTCTTGGTTTAACGACTATTACGACTTTCATTTAGATTACTATGGCTAATAATCGCCCTAACTCAGATTTGATATTTACGATATCGTAGTCGTGCTGGTTTGAACATGACACTTCAACGTGTCATAACTTATCCTTTATAAGTCCGTTATGAGTGCGTCTTATACCTCTAGAATCCTTATTACGACTACTTCACATCACTCATAGGCTATTCGTCCTAATCTTTAATCTATTTACACAAAAATTCTATCCCTAATTTATTATGTAGCTATAAACATACAATGCATATATATATATATATATATATATATATATATATATATATATAAAGACCACGTGATAATCAATTAACCATCTTTTATTAACCTTAAAAGATTACAATTATTGAACCTAACCACTTCATCATCTTCATTAAAGTCTAGCGGGATATGCGGGCGTTACAATTCCCCCCCCCCCTCCCGCGCCTCGGATGATTTCGTCCCGGAATCCTTAAAAAAATGAGGATGATGACTCTTCATGTCGTCCTCTGTCTCCCTTGTGAGATTCGTCCCATTCGTATGTTTCCATCGTACTAGCACTTATTTGACCATCTTCTGTCGTAACTTCTTTGTCTTATGGTTAACAACCTCCCCGGGCTCTTCTATCAGCCTGTTACTCACATTAATCCTTAGTTACAAGAGTGGAATTATATCGAGAACTTCTACTGAGAACTTCCTCAAATAACACATATGGAAGGTTTTATGAATTCTATCAAGCTTTGCTGGCAATTCCAACTTGTAAACTTGATTTCTAACTCTCTGAAGCACTTTAAATGGTCCGATAAACCTTGGACTTAGCTTCCTCTTTTTATCGAATCTTATAATTCCCTTCCATGGTGAGACTTTAAGCAACACCAAATCTCCAAATTTGAATGTCATTGGTCATTCCTTCTTATCAATATAGCTCTTTAGACGATCTTGGGCTGCTAACATCCTTTCTCTAATCACCTTTAGCTTCTCAGTAGTCTGACGGACTATCTCTGGTCCCATAAACTACTTTTCTCTGGATTCAAGCCAACAAGATGGCATACCACACTTCTGTCCGTACAATGCTTTATAAGGTGCCATCTTAATGATTGAGTGGTAACTATTGTTATAGGAAAAACTCTACTAGGGGTATATGTTCATCCCCGTTACCTTGAAATTATAGGGTACATGATCTTAGCATATCTTCTAGTGTTTGAATCGGCCTTTTATTCTGACCATCAGTCTGTGGATGGTAGGCTGTACTCAAACAAAAATTTGTATCCATTTCTTCTTGTAGGCTTTTCCAAAACCTAGAAGTGAAACGACTGTCACAATCCGACATAATTGTTACAAGAACACCGTGAAGTCTTTCTATCCCCTTCACATAGATATCTACAAGCTTATCCATAGGCCACTTCTCATTGGCTGCTATGAAATGTGCAATCTTTGTCAATCGATCTATGATTACCCAAATCATATTGTGGCCTTTATTCGTCCTAGGAAACTTAGTCACAAAATCCATGGTGACGTCTTCCCATTTATCCATGGGAACTGGTAAAGGCTCCAAATTCCCATAAGGTTTCTGGTGGTGTGCTTTAACTCTTCTGCAAGTCACACAGTCATCCACATACTTTGCAACATCGAGCTTCATCGTCGGCCACCAATAGTAAGGTTTCAGATCCATATACATCTTGGTACTACCAGGATGAATCGAGTACATGGTCTTGTGGGCTTCTTCCATAAGAAGCTCTCTTATTCCACCTCCCTTAGGTACCCAAATCCTCTTTTGCAATACCTTCAACCCTTGACTGTTCACACCAAATTTCAATGTTTTGCCTAAACGTTCCTCTTTTCGGTTATCTCCTTCCAAAGCTTCCTCCTGAGTTTTCTAGATGTTTTCTACAATTATTGAGACAATCTCTATTCTCAATGCTCTTGGCTTCTTTCTTTCCAAATTTACCTTCCTACACAAAGCATCTGCTACGACATTCGCTTTACTAGGGTGGTAAAGTATCTCATAGTCATAGTCCTTGAGTGACTCCAACCAGTGTCGCTGTCTCATATTCAATAATTCCTTTTGGTCAAAGAGATACTGGAGACTCTTATGATCAATGTAAAGCATACACTTCGTGCCATAAAGGTAATGCCTCCATACCTTTAATGCAAATACTACCGCTGCCAACTCTAGATCATGAGTAGGGTAGTTTTTCTCGTGCTCCTTTAGTTGTCGAGATGCATATGTAATTACTTTATCTCTCTGGGTCAGAACATAACCTAAGCCAACTGTAGATGCATCACTATAAACTGAGAAGTGTTCAATTCTGTCAAGTAAAGAAAGAATTGGTGCTTCACATAAATCCTTTATGGGTCAAAGTTTTTAAGGGAGCAACTATCGAAGAAAAGCCTTGGATAAACCTTCTGTAATATCCAGCTAATCCTAAAAAGCTATGAATCTTAGTGGGAATTTTTGGTCATTCCTAATTCATTATAGCTTTAATCTGTGTTGGGCCAACCATTATTCCTTCTTGGTTAACCACATGACCTAAGAATTGGACTTCCCGAATTCCAAAATCACACTTGGAGAACTTTGCTTACAACTTCTCTTTCTTCAAAACTTCTAACACCTCTCTTAAGGTTTTGTCATGCTCTTGCTGGCGCTTTGAATATATGAGAATTTCATCAATGAACATTATTACAAATTTTTCAAGGAAAGGTTTACAAACCCTATTCATCAAATCCATAAATTTTGCTGGAGAGTTGGTCAGTCCAAACGACATAACCAAAAACTTATAGTGTCCATATCTCGTTCTGAAAGCAGTTTTCTCTATATCATGCACTCTCACCTTTAGCTGATGATATCCTAACCTAATATCGATCTTTGAGAGATAGTTCACACCCTACAGCTAATCAAACAGGTCATCTATCCTAGGCAAAGGGTACTTATTCTTTAGCGTCACCTTATTCACTCTATGTAATCAATGCACATCCTCATGCTTTCGTCTTTCTTCTTTATGAATATCACCGAAGCTCCCCAGGGTGAAGAACTAGGTTTAATGAAGCCTTTGTCCAACAACTCCTAAAGTTGCATCATAAGCTCCTTCATCTCTATTGGTGCTAGTCGGTGAGGTTCTTTGGCTATCGGTGTGGTTCCTTGTAACAAGTCTATCCTAAATTATACTTGTCTATTAGGGGCAGTCCATAAAGATCTTCGGGAAATACTTATGGAAAGTCACACACAACTGGTATCCTCTGCATGCCATTTTTCTCTTTCTTTGCATTGGTTACGAACGCCAGATATGGTGTACATCCCTTGGACAAACATTCTCTGGCTTATCGGGGATATGATTCCAAAATTTACTCTATGTTTGTCCCCGTACACCATAAATGGTTCTTTTCCTGGTGGTTTGATCACTACGATCTTCTTTCTACACTTGATGTCGGTGTTGTTTGCACTAAGCCAATCCATGCCTAACACTATATCGAAGTTGTTTAACTTAATGGAAAACAATTCCTCGTGGAATATATTCACATTCAAGTTGATGATGATATTCCTAATGCATTCACTAACATATATGAATTTTCCACTAGCTACCTCTACTACTAGAGCTGTAACATCCTGATGTCAAAGTATTTTCAAATTCAACCTTATGTTTGTATATTATTGTAATTTTGACCCTTGAGTTTGGGAAGGTTGCTAGATTGGCCCATTATGGCAATTTCATAATTTCACCCAAATGGAGTACGCTAGGCGTACTAGGGCGCGCCATTGTATACTGGACGTACACCTCATACGCAGGGTGTACGTGAAGAGATGGTAAAACCTAATTTTAAGGGTTTGGTTCATATTAAAACCTTATTATAGCCTTATATCTCATTCTTATTTAACCTCCCTATGTGAAAAACATCTTCAAGCAACCTTAAGGGAGAAGAGTCCATTCTTGAGCCCATAGGAGTGTTTTGGAGGTGTGTTTGAAGAAGAAGAAGAAGAAGAAGAAGGCGGTGAGAAAAGTGTGGAGCTTGGAAGCATTTTGGATATGAGATTCCCTCTTTGTTTGCAACCTTCGGGAGGTATAAAGCTTGTAACTTTATCATTCCATCTTGTAGATCTAGACATTTCATTCCAATAAGTTACTTTTTGTCCCAAAATGGTGATTCTTGTGCATGGCATGTTCTTGACCCAATAAGTTGTCCTTTTAGACCTTAGGAAGGGTCTTAAGTCATAAAAATGTGGTCTTGATGCTGAGTTTTTCTCCATGCATTCTTTAGAAGGTCTTAATGCATTAAGATGTTGTACTTGGTATTGGGCACTTATTTGACATGTAAAGTCATAAAGTTGGAAACTTTATGACTCTTGAGGGTACTTTAGCCTTGTATATGAAAGTTGGAAGTGAGAGCTTAAGGCATTAAGCTCTTATTGAAGACTTGGTAAGCATAGGCGTACGCCCTGTGTAACCTGGAGTATGCAGTATGTATGTGGTCAACCATCCCGAATGCGGTCAAAACTCGAGTACGCCCTGCATACGAAGCTGGGTTGACTCGACTGTGTTGACTCCGTTGACTTGATAACTTTGACCAAGTTTAACTTAGCAATATTTTGGGTAATTGAGCAATAGTTGAGTCTTGGTCTCTATCTTTTGAATAGGTGACCTGTAGAGCTGGTAGTTAGAGCAGTTATCGTTTAGCTTTTCGTCAGACTGTGAGGTGATTCTTCCTCACTGTACTTACAGGTCAAAGGCACCAAGGCTGACCCAGTGGATTGGATGTCCTGTTATATGATAGTATGTTAATATGTTGTAGAGATCTATTAGATATGTATCATGGTATATAGGATGTTAGCATACAATAGTGATCTGTAAATCTGCCTGTTGTCTGATGCCTAGTTATATATTTATCTGTTATGTGTATGTCGACATGTTATGGTTGGATGGGTTGAGGTGTTCCTGCTTTGTATTGAAGGCCAAGATACCTAGGGTGGCCTGGATAGACTGTAGGCCCTGCGAGGCGATCCAATCAGGCCGAAGGCCTGACAAGCGGTCCGCATAGGCTGTGGGCCTTGTGAGGCGATCCAGTCATGATGAAGATCAGGAGTGTTCTAGATAAGCTGCAGGCCTTGAGAAGTGGTCCAATCAGGATGAAGGCTCAGTTATTCATGCTGTTGTTTGATATGTTTGATGTGGTGGTACTTTGGTGAAACTCACTAAACTTTGGTTTACGATTTTAGTTTATTGTTTCAGGTTCTTCTGATGATCACAGGAAGGTGAAGGCATGACCATACACATCCTCCTGTATTATGGCTTATGATTTTGGGATACTCTGATATTGATAAACACTTTGGAAACAATGATTTTGTAAACATTTTATGATTATGGGTTGTTTAAAAAGTTAAAAGTGTTACAAGTTGGTATCAAATCCCTTGTTTAAGAGAATTGGATAAGCATTTGTGTGAGTCCAGAATCAAACTCAAGATCTACAATGATTTCAAAATGATTTTTCAAAAGTAACCAAGGAAGGATACGATGTGTATGACCAGTCGTAGCCAGTAAGTATACCCCAACTTACCATACAGTTAACGGTTATTATGTTATGTAGAACAGCATGCTAGTGATAGGCTACACATCTTCAGGAATTTCATGATATAATTTTTTGATTATATGATTCTTGATACCCTAGGTTTCTTCCTTATATGAAATTGACATCATTACTATAGTTGCTTAGTGTATGCATCACAATTTTACTTACCTAAGATTTTATAGCCCGAGAATGTTTGATTTAGCCTTATTTCCTGTTCCTTGTTTGGTTGTGGGCTTAGGGTAGAGTCAAGTATTCGACTGTCTATAGGATCCAGTGTTATGTATGGTTAGCATACACGAGTGCTGCAGGGTTTGTGGAAGCTTCATGGATGAGTTATGTGGGGTCAGTCGATCAGTCGAGGAATATCTACCCTTTCTCTAGGAAGTGAGAATAGGGTATATGTGTATTTTAGTGAGTGTAGTCAGGTTTGTTGTGATGATCTTCTAAGATAAATACAGGTAGGTGTGGAAGGTAGTATTCACATGTACTACAGGACGCACTGGAACCGTACATGTAGTAGGGGAAGTCGCAACCCCTAAGGTTATGTTGGAATGGTTGATATGGTATGATATGTGTATTATCTGATATCTCCCTAGTTTATTTTCAATATGGTGATTACGAGGCGATTTGAGACAGGATTCAGATCAGGAGCCAAGATAGTTAGCCAGGATGGGCCAGGATTGACTCAGCATCAGGTTAGGGAGATCATTCTTGAGGACATTGTTTCTATTGTCCGGGGCAGATACTAGAACTGTTTGGGTCTATTAAGACTGTTATGAGAGAGTTCTTCGATGACCGATATGCTACACTTTCAGCAGCAGTCGCAGCCGTTGTTGCTACGGGGATTGGCGATGGGATGGATTTTCAGTACCAGAACTTCGAAAATATGAAGCCCCCTGTGTTTGACGGGGTTCAAGATCTGATCATTGCCATGAGGTGGCTGCTAGATGTTGAGGGATGTTTCTTCACTTGCTCTTACCCAGTTGACCAAAAGGTCAAGTGCACTCTAAACCTTCTTCGGTCTGGAGCGAAGGATTGGTGGAGGTTGGTTACTAGTTCATACACCCCAGAGCAGTGAGTTGCAGTTTCATGAGACTAGTTCTCTGAGATATCCTGCTTGAGATATCTTCCATTGGTGGAGCGGGAGAGGCTGGCCTAGTACTATTTGGACCTAAGGTAGGGGACCGAGTTGGTGAAAGAGATCACCAAGATGTTCACAAAGAGAGCTATGTTTTGCCCTGACTTTGCTGCTTCTGAGCAAGCTCAGATGACTTGATAGTTGAGCATGCTCAAGACAGTCATCCACACGTTTGTGTCTACTTAGCGCTAGAATCACTCCTCGATTTACAGGAGGCTGCGAGGTGGTGTGAGATTGAGATAGAGCTCCAGACGAGGGAGTAGAGGCAGTCCCTTATGTCGTTGTAGCCTGCAACAAAGCGTTTTAAGGCCGCTGATGTGAGGTTTGGGAGTCAGAGGGGTCGCACTTGTGGAAAGTGTGGCAAAGTTCACGAGGGTCCTTTTCGGCTTATTTTTAGATGCCAGAAATGTGGCAAGGACGGAGCTATGTGAGGGATTGTCTCCAACCGGCCCCAATTTCGAGTACCAGAAATTTCTACCACTGTTATCAGGTTGGCCATATGAAGGTCAATTGTCCATTGCTCGCCGCCAAGCCGGAGCAGGCCCTAGCACCAGCCAATATGAGGATTACCGATGGGCGCCTGGGGAGGGTAGATCCCCCGAGGGCTCGGGGCCATGCTTTTCAGCTCACTGCCAAGGAGGCCAAAGCAGCGCCAAACGTCATGACTGGTACGTTCTTAATGAACTCTATGTCTGATCTTGTGTTATTTGACTCGGGCGTGAGTTGGTCCTTTATGTCTCGATCTTTTAGTAGGGATTTTGGTATGTACCTTAGTGAGTTGGAGTGTCCGTTGCAGGTTTCTGCATCCAGAGTGTATCAGGGTTGTGTATTGGAGATCTTCGGGGTGCCTTATCCGACTGATTTGATCCCTATCCCCATAGGGGATGTGTGCATGATAGTAAGGATGGATTAGCTGAGCAGGTTTGGTGCTATGATCGATTACGAGGGTCAACGAGTGGTGGTTTGAACCCCAAGAGGGGAGAAGTAGTTATCTATGGAGAAGGTATTAGGGTTGGTTCAGGATTTTGTTCGGCTACCAGGGCTCGAAAGTATATTTAGCATAGGTGTGCGGATTACCTTGCTTATGTGGTTGTTACTCAGTTCGGGGAGCAGACTTCGATTTCAGAGGTGCCAGTTGTCTGGGAGTTTACTTATGTGTTTCCAGAGGAGTTACTCGGTGTGCCTCCCGAGAGGCAGGTTGAGTTTAGGATTGACCTAGTGCCAGGTGCGGCTCTGATTTCCAAGGCGCCATACCACTTGGCCCCGCCCGAGATGCAGGAGTTGTCCTCTCACCTTCAGGAGCTGTTAGGCAAGGAATTCATCAGACTGAGCAGTTCATCGGGGGGGGGGGGGGGGGGGGATAGCCGATACTGTTCGTCAAGAAAAAGGATGGTTCACACCCGATCTGCATTGATTACCGAGAGTTGAACAAGTTAACGGTGAAGAACTGTTATCTCCTTCCATAGATTAATGACCTCTTTGATCAGTTGCAGGGTGCATCTTGGTTCTCCAAGATCGATATGAGGTCCGGGTATTATCAGGTGAGAGTGAGAGAGGAGGACGTGGAGAAGACCACGTTCCAGACTCATTATGTGCATTACAAGTTCATGGTGATGCCATTTGGGCTCACTAAGATAGTTGTAGTGTTTACGGATTTGATGAATCGGGTGTGAATGATGATGCTCGACCGATCTGTTATAGTGTTCATTGATGATATCTTGGTGTATTCAAATACAAGAGAGCAACACGAGGAGCACCTTCGAGAGCTGTTGGGAGTATAAAGGCGAGAACGACTGTATAACAAGTTCTCAAAGTGTGAGTTTTGGTTACGAGAGGTATAGTTCCTGGGACATCTCATTAACCAGGAGGGGATTTTGGTCGATCCAGCCAAGATCGAGGCTGTGATGCAGTGGGAGGTTCCAAAATCTCCCTCAGAGATTAGGAGTTTCTTTGTTTTGGTGGGATACTATCAGAGATTTATTCAGGATTTCTCCAAGATCGTAGTACCCCTCACTCATCTGATGAGGAAGAGAGTAGATTTTTGATGGGGGCCCAGAGCTGTAAGATGCCTTTGAGACACTACGACAGAGGTTATGTGAGGCCCCAATGTTGACCCTTCTAGAGGGCGTTGAGGATTTCATGGTATTCTGTGATGCATCCATCACTGGTTTGGGCGCGGTACTTATATAGAAGGGACGAGTGATTGCTTATGCTTCGCGACAGCTAAAGCCACATGAGGCGCAGTATCCTACTCATAACCTGGAGTTGGGGGCAGTGGTGTTTTCCCTCAAGATTTTGAAACATTGTCTTTATGGGGTACATTGTATTGCATACACGGATCACAAGAGTTTGAGATATCTTATGGATCATCCGAACCTGAACATGAGGCAGCACAGGTGGCTAGATGTGGTCAAGGATTTTGACTGCAATATCCTTTACCATCTAGGCAAAGCGAATGTGGTAGCGGATGCTTTGAGCCGCAAGTCGGTTGTATCTTCAGTGGGGAGATGTGTATCAGGATATCCGTTGATTCTACGCTTTTGGGTTTGATCATAGAGGCACAGATAGAGGGAGTTTAGAAGGAGAACTGGAAATAGGAGAGGATCATGGGCGAGATCGAAATGTTTGTCACCAATAGTCGGGGGTTGTTGACCCGGTGTGGTCAGGTATGGGTCCTAGTTTATGGTGGGATTAGGCTGATAGTGTTAGAGGAGGCTCATAAGTCTCATTTTTCTTTACACCTGGGTGCCACCAAGCTCTATCGGGATTTGAGATTGAGTTATTGGTGATCGTGTATGAAGAGGGAGATAGCCTGGTATGTCAAGAGGTGGTTGACCTATAGGATGGTCAAGGACGAGCATCATAGGCCGCATGGGAAGCTGCAGCCTTTGGAGGTTCCCATGTGGAAGTGGGAACAGATCACCATGGATTTTATCACCAAGTTGCCGAAGACGGTCAAGGGTTTTGATGTTATATAGGTCATTGTGGATCAATTGACCAAGAGTGCCCACTCTTTGGCCATCCGAGAGAGCTCTTTGACCAAAAAGTTGGCCGATGTGTATTTCTAGGAGATTGTTGCTCGTCATGGGGTTCCGGCCTCCATTGTTTCAGACCGAGATGTTTGGTTCACTTCCCGATTCTAGCAGAAGTTCCACGAGGAACTTGGCACGAGGCTACATTCCAGCACTGCATATCACGCACAGACCGACGGACAGAGTGAGTGGACCATCCAGATACTCAAGGATATTTTTTGGGCTTGTGTCATTGATTTTGGTGGGAGTTGAGATTCCTACCTACCTCTTGCGGATTTTTCTTATGGCAACAGCTACCAATCCAACAGTGGTGCCCCACCTTTTGAGCTCTTATGTGGTCGGAGATGTCGTACCCCGATATGTTGGGGATAGGTTGGTTACAGGATCATGCGAAGGACCGAAGTGATCCTTCAGACCACAAAGCTTATTCAGCAAATCAAGTAGAGACTACAGACAACTCAGAGTCAACAGAAGAGTTATGCCGACCGGCGTCGATCCGAGTTGGAATTTCAGGTCAACGATATAGTATTACTGAAGGTCTCACCCTGGAAGGGTGTGATACGCTTCAAGAAGAAGGGGAAGTTGGGACCCCGGTATATTAGACCATTTTGTGTGATCGCCAGGGCAGGCTGGGTGGCCTACCAGTTGGACTTGTCGAGTGAGTTCAGTTAGATCCACAACACTTTCCATGTCTCTCAGTTGCAAATGTGTGTGTTGGTCGGTGAGGTGGTGGTCCCCTTGGATGATATTTAGGTCGATGAGCTCCTGAATTATATTGAGAGGTCAATGGTTATTTTGGAAGAAGATGAAGGTACTGCATAACAAGGAGATACCTTTGGTAAAGGTTCAGTGGCAACATCAGAGAGGCTCTGAGTGGACCTAGGAGTCGGAGGCTGAGATGCGGGAGAATTATCCTGAGTTGTTCGTGACGGCCAACTTCTAGGACGAACTCTAGTTCAAGTGGGGGAGAATTGTAACATCCTGATGTCAAGGTAATTTCAATTTCAACCTTATATTTGTATATTATTGTAGTTTTGACCCTTGAGTTGAGGAAGGTTGCTAGATTGGCCCATTGTGGCAATTTTTTAATTTCACCCAAGTGGAGTATGCTAAGTGTACATTGTGTATGCTAGGCATACTGGGGTGTACACCTCGTACGCAGGGTGTACGTGAAGAAATGGTACCCATGATTTTTAGGGTTTGGTTCATATTTAAAGCTCACTATAACCTCATTTCTCATTCTTCTTCAGCCTCCCTCTGTGAAAAACGTCTTCAAGCAACCCTAAGTGAGAAGGGTCCATTTTTGAGACCATAGGAGTGTTTTGGAGGTGTGTTTGAAGAAGAAGAAGGTTGTTAGAAGAGCTTGGAGCTTGGAATCATTTTGGATCTGATATTCCCTTTTTGTTTTCAACCTCTAGGAGGGATAAAACTTGAAACTTTATCACTCCATCTTGTAGATATAGACATTTCATTCCACTAAGTTACTTTTTGTCCTAAAATAGCGATTCTTGAGGATGGCATGTTCTTGACCCAATAAGTCGTCCTTTCAAACCTTGGGAGGCGTCTTAAGTCATAAAAATGTGGTCTTGATGGTTAGTTTTACTCCATGCATTCTTTAGAAGGTCTTAATGCATTAAGATGTTGTACTTTGGGGTATTGGGCACTTATTGGACATGCATAGTCATAAATTTGGAAACTTTATGACTCTTGAGGGTAATTTAGCCTTGGATCTGAAAGTTAGACGTGAGAGATGAAGGAATTAAGCTCTTATTGAAGGTTTGGGATGCCTGGGCATACGTCATGTGTAACCTAGCATACGCAGCGCGTATGTGGTCAACCATCCCGACTACGGTCAAAGCTCAAGTACGCCCCACGTATAAAGCTGATTTGAATCGGTTGTGTTGACTCAGTTGACTTGCTAACTTTAACCAAGGTTGAATTAGGAGTATTTTGGGTAATTGAGTAATAGTTGAGTCTTGGTCTCTATCTTTTGAATATGTGACCTGTAGAGCCGGTATTTGGAGCAGTTATTGTTCAGCTTTTCGTTAGACTGTGAGGTGAGTATTCCTCACTATACTTACGAGTCGAAGGCACCAAGGCCGAACTAGTGGATTGGATGTCCTGTTATATGATTGTATGTTATTATGTTGTAGAGATCTGATAGATCGGTATCCAATTATATAGGATGTTAGCATGTGGTAGTGATCTGTAAATCTGTCTGTTATCTGATGTTAGGTTATATGTTTATTTGTTATGTGTATGTCGACATGTTATGGTTGGTTGGGTTGATGCGGTCCTGATTTGTACTGAAGGCCAAGATACCCAGGGCGGTCCGGATAAATTGTAGGCCCTGCGAGGTGGTCCAGTCAGGCCGAAGGACCGACTAGCGTTCCAGATAGGCTGTCGGCCCTGTGAGGCGGTCCAGTCATGCCGAAGGCTTGGGAGCGGTCCAGATAGGTTGTAGGCCCTGCAAGGCGGTCCAATCAGGCTGAAGGATCAGTTATGCATGTTGTTGTTTGATATGTTTTATGTAGTGATACTTTAGGGAAACTCACTAAGCTTTGGCTTACTGTTTCAGTTTATTGTTTCAGGTACTTGTGATGATCGTAGGAAGGCGAAGGCATGACCGTACACATCCTCCTGAATTATGGCTTATGATTTTGGGATACTCTGATATTGATAAACACTTTGGAAACAATGATTTTGTAAACATTTTATGATTATGGGTTGTTTTTAAATGTTAAAAATTGTTGTGATTTTTGGAGATGTTACAAGAGCATTATCTAGTCTATCTACAGACAATCTTATTCTTCAACCAAATTTATGCAAAATAAAGGAGTAGTTAGCTGCAAAATCAAATAAAATATTGACAGGAAATCCATTTATGAGAAAAGTACCTGAAGCGACATCTACTTCCTCCCTTGATGCTTCTAGTGTCATCTGGAATGCTCATAGCTTAGGCCTTGGTGGCACATTAGGCTTTACAGCCTCTTTCTTCTCCCATAAGTCTTTTGCAATATGCCCACTTCATTACATCCTTAACACACCTTCTTGTTGGATGTAAATTCTTTGGCATAATGACCCGTCCTCCCACACTTGAAACATGTTAACTCTTTGCCACACTTCCTAGAGTGCTTCTTCTTGCACTTCTCACACCATTTTGCTTTACCTCCTCCTCCTCCTCCTCCTCCAAACTTCTTGGAACCAGACTTTGAGAACCTGTTTTTCTTTTTGGACCTTGAAGATCCATCAAAATTCCTCTTCTCTCCTACCTCAACTCTCTCAAGACCCTTCTCCCTTAATTGGGTCTCAACATTCTTAGCTACCGAGATGGCGACTTTCAAGATTGTTGCCTGTTTAACCATTGGACCAAATTCTGCTGGCAATCCATTAGCAAACGTGCTGACCAGAGAGTTCAGTTGGAACTAAATAAGCAACAAGCTTCATTTTCTCCATAAAACTTGCAGCATACTCGCTGACATTCACCCTTCCCTTCTTCAGATTCTGGAACTCGTTGTTGATCTCCAAAAGATCATGCTCAGAGTAGTACTGCATTTTCAGTTGCACCAAAAAGTCTTCTTAAGACATCTTACTAGCTTCTCCTTTGGGCATGGTATCAACTAGTAGCTTCCACTGACCTAATACCCCAGTCTTCATCTGGGTAACCACAAGAACGGTCTTTTCCTTGTTGCTACAATCGCAACTTTTAGACATCATCTCCATCTCAGAGATCTAAGCCATGACTTCCACTAGTGTTGGGCTTCCAGAAAGACTTGGTGGCTTTGAATCCATGAAATACTTGTACTTGAAACCACGTCCATCATCTCCTTCATTTGGTTGGTTTCTTCTAACCAAACGAGGTTCCGCACAACTAACAGTCATACTGTAGTTCCTTTCTTCTCATTGTTCCTCTTCCAAACCTCTTTGCATAACGGGTGTAGTAGGTTCTCTCCCATTCTCCTGAAGTAGATACCTTGTCTCCTCCATCTAACGGTCTAACATCATCTGCATCATCGCTTAAACTCTAGCCATCGTGATCGGCTCAGGTGAAGCTGCTCTTCTGGTGAATGCTCAATCACTCGTGGCTCAGGCTGCTAGTCACCTTTGATGTTTCCTAATCCACTACGTGTTCTAACCATGATGTTTTATACACCAAAGCAGTAATTCAATGAATAGTGACAAGAATATAGATAGAGAAAGATTCTATAAATGATAGATGTATAATCCTCCTTATCACTCCAAAATATTATATGCTAGTTCTAATACCGTACTTATACATTCATAAATCTGAACACATAAATTTCCAGATCCGGTTGGCAATAGACCATAGATCCGAACATCCTAAAGCATCTAAGGGCATCATATAAATCAATTAGCACATAAAAGCAATTTTAGGCATCTTTCCTAAAATAGGATAGTGTTAGTGTCTATTCAGGCATACTTCCTAAATATAGCAGACACTCATATCATGATCATCGCTTAACATTCTGAGTTTAAGTCTAGAAATCCTATAATATTCCTAGTTCACTTAAACTAATGCTTTGATAGCAACTATGACATGCCCAATTTCACGATCAGAAAAGACCGATTTATTTATGCATATTTTGAAATTATAGTAACCTTAAAAGAATAATATTGCGGAATTTGTTCCCAAAAACATGATAATGATATTATCGAATTTTTTTTTGAAGAAACGTATTTTATTTATATTAAAAAACTTGGGGTGTCATTGTTGATACATTAGATAAGCATAAACGAAATAATACAGGCCTTACACTAGTTTGTCTAAACTACTGGCCTATAGGCATCCATAATATCATCACACTTGTGCTCTTATGCCACTATTTGTAATATAAAAAACTGAGTGGGTCAGTCTTGGGGGTCTGGTGAGCACATAGGGTTTTCAACCCACAATAATTAAAATTTTATTTATTATTATCAAATCATCAACCTGATTACTCCTTCCCGCTATCCTCACTCTCTGTCCCTAACATCTAATTTCAAGGGACCTATCCCAAGAATCATCTTGGGGATAGACAATAATTCTTAGGGGAGTCCATATCAATATATGTTATTAAGGCAACCATAGGGGGAATGGAGTACACCTGGTGAGCACTAAGTTCAAAAAACACTTACAGTTTGCGAGCCTGCTAGCGTTCCACTGGACTGTCTAGAATAGTTTATGGTCGTTATCTATGCTCTGCTAAACATCTGGATCATCTTTAAAGTCAAGCCTCTAATCATCTATATCATCTTTCATATCTCATCATCTATATCACCTTTCATCTCTCATCATCTATGTCATCTTATATCTACCCATCATTACCTGACATATTTATAGGTAATAAAATACATATACAGTTTAAAATTGAGTAAAACACATATAAGTTATTCATCAAGCATTGACATCAGGAACACAACTAATAGGCACATATAGCATGTAATTATCTTAAATACTTTATATATATATATATATATATATATATGTGTGTGTGTGTGTGTGTGTAAGATGAAAGTAACTATACACTCACATGATAAAATGGGTGATTGGTGATCTGGGCAGAGCTTCGTTTAACATCTCAAATATTCCTTGACGTAACCTAAGTATAATTACTACAGAGCATTAGTCTAATGATCCTGGAGACTAAGAATAGTCTAGATCCTCACTAATCCCAATGTCAACATTAAGATCTATCAGTAAGGAACAACCAGGCAAGATAGTTGGGAGGCAGGATCATTTCAGGATAATAGCTTTTTAGAAATCCAATAACCAAGCCATCATGACCATTCTAGACACCTCTCCCGTAAGTAGATCAATCAGTATTGGACCTCACGTAAAAATGTGGTCTTGATGTTTGTTTTTTTTTCTCCATGCATTCTTTAGAAGGTCCTAATGCATTAAGAAGTTGGGTTAAGCACTTATTGGACATGCAAAGACATAAAGTTGGAAACTTTATTACTCTTAGTGATATTTTCGCCTTATATCTACAATTGGACGCATTAAGTCGAAGTATTAAGCTCTTAATGTGAAAAAGAGAAGTTATGTGAGTACGTCGTGCGCACCTATATGTCGAGTGATATGACCTTGAACTCTACCTTGATCGTACTCTAGGAAGAATGACTCTGGTGATCCTGCGTGGTCATAACAAGAAGAGGTCGTCACCCATTTCCAGGGAGGAGCTCCTGGAAAGACGCTCCGACGGTCAAGTCAGTGGAGTGTTTCTAGGGTTTAGTGACTGTAACTGGGGAAAGATCACTTACTTGTCAAGGCATTGAGGGTAGCCTTTTATACCAGGCGCTCCTAATCATCCGTACGGGATAGGGATGTCAGACCCGACAAGATCAGGAGCGCTGATTACATGATCGTGCTCCTCTATATGTCAGAGAGTAGCGATTAGCTCTGGTGGTAATTACCTGAGAATTTGCTTTGTCGTTTGATTTTTGTATTCGTCCCGGAGCAGAAGGCACCCCATGTAGGGGGCGAGCCTTTCTTTGGGAGCACTGTGCTCTCAGGGGCACTGACGGGCGCTAAGCTCCAGCGGCTTTGGCCTGCCAAGCGCGTTATGCCTTTAGGAACTCTGCTACGACCGGACACTTCCATGCTCGCTAGGGCACGTCATCAAGTCCCCTAGTCTAGTAGTCTTAGCGTTTCTATGCTAGCTATGGTTCTCTAGACTCCACTGCTCTATACATGTGTCCATTTCAGATTTGTCCACCGCTTCTACTTTTATTGCGACATGACCGTCCATTATGGTTGTTAGTTATGTCATTGTGTCAGGGATTTTGAACATCCCGCCCTTCCTTCCTTATATAAGGATTCCTAGCGTTCCTTTTAACCTACCTTTCTTTTCTTCCTTTTCTTCTCTAGGGTTCTTTTGTCCTTTCTCTTCATGGTTGGTCAACCTGGTGCAACCCTTTCTGAGGCCGATTTAAAACTTCTTGAAGACGCGTACGGCCTTTAACCAACATATGGTGTCGAGTTCCTATCACCCGATTCCATGATCCTATCTCCCCTACCAGGTAAGGTGGGAGTTTATTTGAAGACTCTTGATGCTGGTTTGCGTCTTCCCTTTCAGACTTTCATAGGAAGTTTTGCAGAAGGTCGGGTGCGGTGTTTAGATTCTTACTCCTAGTGTCGTAAACAAGGTGGTGGCATTTGAAATGATCTTCCATGCTAATGGCTTGCTTCCAGATTATTTCATCTTCAAGTACTTCTTCAAATTCTGCGCCACCAACGATAAGTACACCTTCTCTATTCGTCGAGGAGGGCATACTTGGTCCTTGACGGGAAGACTCCCAAGAATTGGCAAGACAAATGGTTGTGGGTCAACCAAGGTTTGGTGGGTACTGGCCGGTACCAGGCGAATACCCTTGCCGACGTTACCCCTAAGTTGTTTCCTCATAACCAGGTTGTCGCCGATCTTCTAAAGGGTATCCAAGTCGCTCCTGAAGAGTATTCTGAGGCGTTGCTTGTTGGTGTGGGAATGAGTCCCTCCTGGAGACGACGGGGGAATATGTCCGTCTTTTTTACTACCATTGATGGTAAGTACTTCTGCTATTCGTTCTTCTTTTCCCTATTCTCCCCCCCCCCCCCCCCCGTTTCTCTCTCTCTCTCTCTATCTATCTCTCTTTTTTGTTTTTTTTATGATGAGAGGAGGAAAAGTAGGATAGTCTTGCATTTAGTTATTTGCTTTCCTAATTCGCTGGTGCCTATGCAGGCGTTGAATCTTCGTTGTCCATGGACGAGGTGCTACGAAAATGTTATCGGGGAAAGCTAGAGCATCGAGAAACTGATTTGGTTGATAGTATCCCTCCCCCTCATCACGATGGCCGACTTGCTTTAACTAAAATTACTCCTACACCACCCACGGAGGAGGGATCATTGACGTTGGCTGGTGAGCCTCCTTTGGCTGCCCGTCCAATCTCGACTGTTTCTCCTCCTTCCGGTGCATGCCTGATTCCTACAGATGTGGTATATGATAGCAAGGACGACATTATTTCGTATGCTCGTTGGGTGCTAGCCAAAAGGACGGTCGTCTTGGCTATGTGGGAGGTTTCTAGTGGTGAGTTTAATATTGGTAAGCGAGTTCAGTCGAGATGTAACTTTACTCGCCTACTAAACTCGATATCTTTGACACCAGAGGCGATTGTTGTGATTCCCGATGATGACGCTCAATAGTCTGAGGGGAGTTAAGGGGTGACTAAGCAGCCCAAAATTCCTATTCAACCTGTTCTTCAATCTTCTTTCGTTTTTTCTCCCCCCGGGGCTCCAGGAATGTCGAGTATCACCAAGTTACTCCCCTTGAGGGGTCATCTCGAGGTAACCCTGGTTCTCGCGTATTTGTGCCTGCTTGGAATCTTGACAAGGATTCTTGTTTGTTGGTTTGTGCCAACGCGGTGGATTTTGCCCACCAGGCGTTCCCGCCTGCCGTTGTTTTTGATATGGAAGCTATGGGTAGCCCTGCCTTGTCTCACAACATGCCTTATGCCGCTGTGCAAGCCATGTTTTATCTTGTTGCAGGTGCCCGCCGTATTCAGTTTCTTAATGAGATGGTGGTTGCTCACTAAGGCTGCAGTGCCTGGGAGGGCAATCTGAGGCATCGGGTTTGTGAGTTTGAGGGTGATGTTCGGGCTCTGGATCAGAGTTGTGTGTTGCTCGCTTATGAGAAAACTGTTATGGAGGAAGTTCGATCTGCTTTGGAGGTTAAGGTGGACTCCCTAATCCAAGTGAATGAGAGGCTGATGATTCAAAACAAAAGTCTTGAGCGCGATGTTGCTGATCGCGATAAGCTGCGAATGTTCAGGCGGATGTTGAGATTGCTCAGCGTGACCTGGACTGGTTGTTGCGTGTGGGCGTTGTTCGCATTGTGGATAAACCGATCGAGCATCCTGAGTTTACTGGTGCCATGAGCCTAATCAGGCATGCAACCTTTGTTAACCAATACGGGATACTGGTTGATCCGTGAGCCTCAGTGTAGTTGGAGCCGGAGTCTGCGCCGGTCTAGAAGCAAGAAAAGGACATCTGGACTTCATATGGCCCACCTAATCACAGTGATAGCAAATCCTGGTGTTGGGTACTGGAGCCTGCTGACGGAAGTCCCTCACAATATGGCAATGCCTGCCACATTTCTGGCATCCAGAAGAAGATCGGAAAGCACCATCATGAACCTTTCTGCACTTCCTACAAGTGTGGCCCCTTTGACTCCGAGATCTCACATCAACGACCTTGAATCTCTTTGGAACAGGTTGTGATTGCGCCGGGGCCTACCTCTGCTCCCTCGTCTGGAGATCTATCTCGATCTCCCGACGCCTAGCGGCCTCCTGCAAATCCACCAGTGAACCATAGTGTTGCGTAGTCACAAACTGACGGATATCCATCTTGAGCATGCTCAAGTACCAGGTCATCTGAGCTTGCTCAGAAGCAGCAAACTTAGGAAAAAACATGGCTCTATCTGTAAACATCTTGGTGATTTTCGTCACCGACTCAGTCCCCTGTTTCAAATCAAAGTACTCCTAGGACAACCTCTCCCGCTCCACCAATGGAACATATAGCGAGCAGAACATCTGAAAGAACTGCTCCCAAAGCACGACAACCCTCTGCTCTAGAGAGTACAAGCTAGCAAGGTTTCTAAAACCCGACCAGAGACCTAACTGGTCATCTTGGACTGGTTTCTTCAGCCCTTTTTCTATATGTTGGTGTTCTATATGACCGACATAAGACTCGACTTGTTAGATATTACGGAGGTTTAGTGAGCACCATGCCGAATGCCCCAAGAGGGCCCAAATGAAAGACTCAAGCTTACATGAACCATCAAAGAAAGTCCTACAAATGAAGACTTGGGCTTGCTTTGATGATGGGTTTAAGTTTTTGGCCCTTCCGGTTCGATGGTTCAGGTGGTCCAACCGGTCGGACCGGTCTCAAAAACCAGAAAACCCAGATGATCTCATAATTATATTTAATTATATAAAAAAATACAAAAAATGAAAAAAAAATATTTTTTTAAAATTTCCGGTTTTGATCAGTTTTACCAGTTCAACCGGACCGGTTTTTACCGGTTCGACTGGTTTTAACCTGTTCACATGAATACCGGTTTTTTGGCATTTGGGAACCGGATCCGAGACTGGTTCCCGGTTGAACCGGTCGAACCGGCCAGTCCGGTCCGGTTTTCAAAACATGGCGAGCTAGTCGCCAATCCTTCACTCCAGACCTAAGAAGGTTCATAGCGCAATTGACCTTCTGGTCAGCTGGGCAAGATCACGTAAAGAAACATCCATCAACATCTGACAGCCACCTCATGGTAATGATCGGATCATGAACCCCGTCAAACACCAAGGGATTCATATTGTCGAAGTCCCGGTACTGAAAATCCTTCCCAACGTCAATCCCCACAGCAACAACGATTGCGGTGGCTGCAGCAGCAACAGCCTCAGAAAGTGCAACATATCGGTCATTAAAGAACTCCATCATAGCGGTCTTGATAGACCCAAATAACTCCAGTATCTGCTCCTAGATAATAAAAACAACCTCCTCACAAAGGATCTCCTAACCCAATCCTCAGTCAACCCTAGCCCACCTAGACACCAGCTCTGACTCCTAATCCGGATCCTGACTCAAATTGTCTCGTAACCACCATACTAAAAATAAACTAGGGAGATATCAGGTAAAATGCATATAATACCATAAGGACCAATCCCACAAAACCTTAGGGGTTGTGACTTCACTACTATGCATATGGGTCATGTGCTTCCAGTAGTACGAGCCCATACTAGCTTTCACACCTACTCGTATTTGTCTCAGAGGATCATCATAAAAACCCTAACAACACTCACTGGAATATGCATACACCCTATTCTCACTTCCTAGAGAAATGCTAGATATTCGTCGACGGATCGACTGACTCCACATAATTCATCCATGAAACTTCCACCAACCCGGAAGCACTTGTGTATGCTAATCATACATAACAATGGATCATATAGACAGTCAAATACTTGATTCTACCCTAAGCCCACAACCAAATAAGGAACAGGAAATAAGGCTAAATCAAACATTCTCAAGCTATAAAATCTTAGTTATGTATAATTTTGATGCATACACTAAGCAACTACAGTAATAATGTCAATTCCATATAAGAAAGAAACCCTAGGCTACCAAGCATCATATAATCAGACAATTATATCATGTAATTTCTGATGATCCCTAGCCTATCACTAGCATGTTGTTCTAACATATCATAATACCAAATAACAGTGTGGTAACTTGGGGTCTACTTACTGGCTCCGGCTGATCGTACACATCACATTCTTTCTTGATTATTTTTTAAAACAATTTTGAAAAAAAAAATTAAAAACCTTTGCAGTTCCTTAGTTTGAGACTGGATTCACACGGGTGTTCCTCCAATTCGCTCGAACCAAGGCTCTGATACCAACTTTTAACGACTCAAAAATTAGAACAAAGTTAAACTTTTTAAAACAACCCATAATTATAAAATGTTTACAAAATCATTGTTTCCAAATTGCTTATCAATATCAGAGTATCCCAAAATCATAAAGCCATAAAATAGAGGATGTGTAAGGTCATGCCTTCTCCTTCCCACAATCATCAGAAGTACCTGAAACAATAAACTAAAATCGTAAGGCAAAGATTAGTGAGTTCCCCAAAAGTACCACCACACAAAATACATATCATAAATGAATAAGCATGCTGGGGCCAATCAGTCATCGGACTGGAATACCCACCGGTCCACAGCTATCGGGCTGGATTACCCCCTCCTGGCCCAATCAATCATCGGACTGGAATGCCAACATACAACAGATCTACTCAGCCATCGGGCTGGAATACCAATATACAGCGGGCCCACTCAGTTATTGGACTAGAATACCCTTGGGTCCACTCACTTATTGGACTGGAATACCCCCGGTCTGTTGACTCATGCACAAAGCAGTAAAGTCTCAACCCAACATAATATATCATCATATAACAGATAATAAACATGATCAACAGACAAATAATCATGCAGTCAGAAATCACAGGTAGTCATATAGATCTACTGGTCTACGCATATCAGCAACTAGCATATAACCATACAAATCTATCACATACTCAACATGTCAATGTATAGCAAGATATCAATCCAATGGGTCGGCCTTGGTGCCTTCGACCCATAAGTATAGTGAGGAAAACTCACCTTACAGCGTGATGAAAAAATGATCAATACTCTGATCCCGAATACCGGCTCCACCCAATTCCTAAATGTCCAAACATTTTCCATTAATAAAATAATTACAATTTCCTAAATTACCCTTGGTCAGAACTAACAAGTCAACTGAGTAAACCCAGCCGAGTCAACCCAGCTGAGTCGACACAGAACGTGCATGTGAATGCATACTCTAGAGGTACACGGGGGGCGTACTCTAGCTTGATTGTGATCGGGATGGTTGACCGAGTATGCTCGACATACGCATAGGTTTGCACGACATACTCACATAACTTCTCTTTTTCATATTAAGAGCTTAATACTTTGACTTAATGTGTCCAATCGCAGATCCAAGGCCAAAATATCACTAAGAGTCATAAAGTTTCCAACTTTATGACTTTGCATGTCCAATAAGTGCTTAACCCAACATCTTAATGCATTAAGATCTTCTAAAGAATGCATGGAGCAAAACCAACCATCGAGACCACATTTTTATGACTCAAGACCCTTCATAAGGTCTGAAAGGACAACTTAATGGGTCAAGAACATGTCATGCTCAAGAATCACCATTTGGGACAAAAAGTGACTTAAAAGAGTGAAATGTCTAGATTTACAAGATGGAGTGATCAAGATGCAAACTTTATACCTCCTGGAGGTTGCAAACAAGAAGGGAATCCCAGATCCAAAGTCCTTTCAAGCTCCAAGTTCTTCTCACCACCTTCTTCTTTTTCAATAATACCTCTAAAACACTCCAATGGCTCAAAATGCACATTTCTCACTTATGGTTTCTTGAAGACATTTTTCACAGAGGGAGGATGATGAAGTAATGAGGAATGAGGCTACAATGGGGTTAAATATGGACCAAACCCTAAAAATTTGGGTTTGCATAATCCTCACGTATACCGTGCATACAAGGTGTACGCCTAAAGTACTAGGGCGTGCCCTAGTATGCCTTGCGTATACAGCGTACGCTCAGCGTACTACGTTTGGGCCAAAATTACCATATTGCCACTATGGGCCATTTTACAATTCCTTTTCACTCCTAAGGGCCAAGATGCAATATTACTCAAACATATAGTCAAAATTAGAAGTACCTCATCATTGGGATGTTACAAAATGACAAGAACTTTTACCAAAGACTAGATCCACAACATATGATGCTCTTGGGACTTAGGAGATTCATAAAGTTTCCAACTTTATGAGTTTCTTCCCTCCAAACTTGCTCAAACATGATGAACATTGGATAATATTCAAGATTTAACCCTCAATTTTTAGTATAACTTAGTTTCACTAAAACAAAGCAAAAGATTCAAACCCCTATTTTATTTTTATTGTTGTTTTATAAGTATTTTCACAAAGAGATTTTTATAGAGTTATAAATTGAACCTATCATCATGAGGATTCGATCCTTGTATCATTATACATTATTTTAGTGTATAAAAATTAGAGTTATTTGTTTGTTCGCCTCGACAACCACCATTTTATGCTTTGTGGCCCTAAATCACTACACATTACAAAGGGTAAGGTTGGGAGACCGAAAAACTAAACTATTTTTATTATATTTATATGTATCGCATCACTTTAGTTATATGACACTTTTATCGTGGTTTTCATAAGTCCATGATGGTTTTATTTTCTTTAAACATTCCTACAATTCACATGCATAAAGAACATTTTACTTCAGTACATGACATATTGACATGTCGTTAAGTTGAAATTTAAAAGTAATTATATACACACAAACACCAAAGTCTTCTAAATGGTTTTCAAAATTAAGAAAAAGACAACATTTATTTCTCGAAGAACATTAATTAAACACTTATCTATGCAACAAATATATACTTTTTTTCAATTTATACAACTAAATAAAATTGTTACCGATTTATACTGAAATTTCAATCCTTTGTTATCAAATTATGCAACAAGTCCCAAATGAAATGCGATTTTCTTTAAAGTAATATATACTCTAAAACACGAGTATTTTATCCATAAAACATGTATGCAAGAAACTTTTTAATTTATAACGTATATATCCAACAAATTTGTCTTCAAAGTTAATTAGTGAAGCATGTGATTTTGGGGTCGCCACTTGCAAAAATGTAGTTACTTAGTAAAATATAAAGTGTGGTAAAAAATACAAAATAAACATTAGAATACCTTTATAAAATATGAATATTTTGATAAACATCAAATCAGATATGTTTGTATACCCAGCAACAGCATGTGCTGCTCCACCCAAGATATCATGGAAGCTTAAGCCTAATGTCATGGAGCAAGTTTTTTTAAGTCTCTGGGACCATTGAGAGAACGTTGGAATGATCAAAAATACCTAAGGTGTCTCCAAAGAACGCCCTATGAGACCCTAGAAGATCTAGAATATTATAAATGTTTTATAAATGTCATGCAAATATCATTAGAAGAGTCTAGAATAGTCGAAAAGATACATAGCCTAGAAACTTCCCTTATGGAGGTGTAATTCCCCTATATATAGGGAAGAGGGTTCATTTTCCCAAACCACCGAAAGTTGATATGTAAGATTTAGAGTTTTAAGTAATATATGTATGTGTTTTTCTTTGTCAAAATCTTAGCCTTAGTCTTTTCTTTCTAGTTATTCATCATAATGAGTGAAAGTAGCATGACTTAGTTAGAAGTACGTTAAGTGGTACACGATATTACTAGTTGAAAGAGTCAACTCTTTAAACTAAGATTTGCGAAAAAAAATGAGTTTTAATTTAATTAGATAAAGAAATCAAACTTTAACCATTATTATCATCTAAGTATCATAAATTTTGGTTGGGTTTCTAGTAGGGCAGAGCATCGGCCGGGTTGGGTTGGTTTTGGGGTAAAACTGAACCGAACCCACGCATTTTGGTTGTGGATTTTGAAACCTAGTGGACTTAGTTTTTAGGGTCGGTTTCTAAGTCTAACCCATGGGTTCACTGTTTTTGGCTTCAGGTACATCTAAAAACCAAACCAGATTTAAGCTTCAATAAAAAACAAATGAATCAAACTCAGATTTAGTTTAGTAGTTAACATCAATTAAACAGATCATCATAAAAGTGAACATCAAACTCATATTTAAGCTCAGATTCATCATAAGCACCAAATATATTCATCATAATATAAGCTAAGGGGCATTATTTTAATCTGAAATTCATAACATTAAACTCATTTTCATATTAACACCGAACAGAAGGCAAACAAAAATAGATGGAGACTCCAATTCATATAACCTGTCCAGAAATCAAAAACATTAACAGTTTAACACAACAAATTGCAAAGTCAAATTTAGCAAATTGCAAACTCAGATTCACCAAATTAAACTCATAAAAAGAAGGGTATGTACTGAGATGGGAAGTTTAACTACACATGAGAGTGGAACTTGAGTATTTCAACTGCTTATTGCTTAATCGAGATCGATGTGTAGTGAAAATGGAAAAGCAAGAAATCAAGAAATGTAGAGCTTGCTTAGGTGCTTCTTGGGTGATTTCAACTCCGTTTTTGGGTTTTTGGTTTTGGTATTGCTCACCTATAATGTATAGGAATGTCCTCTACTTACTCTTTAAAAACTCAGCTTCAAATTCTACTTCATCAAGTATTTTTCCAGCAATACCACTCTTTTAGTTAAGAAGATATATTATGAGGGTTTCCCATCCATGAATTATTGTCTGTGGTGGATTGTCACCTTGGTGGTCATCCATAATAACTTCACATACTAAAGGTGTAACATCTCAAATTTCAAACCAAATTAAATTTTATTTTCAAAATAAAGAGTAAACATCCAAAACCACTTTTATAAAACCTTAGTATAATTTTTTCAAAATCATAAAACCATATTGTAATATGTATCAGGATAATAAAGGCAACAAAAATAAAAAAAAATAATAAAAAAATAGAACATCCGCAATATATGTGTGATACAATCAAGCTAGGGCCTTCCTACGATTAACAAAACCACCTGAAAAATATTCAATCCATAATTGTAATTAAAAAGTTTAGTGAGTTTTCCAAAATACCATATATCACATTTTTAGACACAATGTATACATACAAGGCTCATAGTCAACACCACAGTGGGCCTTTAGGACAATGGCCATCATCCATAAGACATATTGAACTTCCAGCCATCATCAACTTACAATCAATGCTTCGGTGGGACTATAGGCATAAAGTTATCATCTCAAAGACCTCTTGAACTTCCGGCTACCATCCTAGTAGGCTTGAATGCTTCCAGCTAACTTATCCTAAGATCCAACATATAACAGACAAATAGACTAACCATCTTAAACATACAGTTTTACCTAAACAATACCTATCTAACCTACCATATTGGACATATAATGTTACATATAGTATAATGAGAAAACTCATTTAACCAAACAACAGAATTTCAATAAAAGTCTCTACAGATGAAGCAACTAACACAAACACTCAATCTCTCAAAGTTTGACCAAAGTCAAATCGGTCAAAAGTCAAGATTTACAATCAACAACCAAACACGCAGTAACCATGACAACCATGACCATACGCTCTGCTCCCTACAAAATGACAAAACAGTTGGGACAATTTCATAAGGCATGTCGCACCAAGGAATAAGCTCGGCATGTCCATCAGGACAGAATCCTATTTCCTTTGCCGCATAACCTAAATCATAGTTGGTTATCCCTAGCTTGGTGAAAAGCTTATTCCCAAGTATTGGATCTATTTTGTAGGCCATTAGTACATGCTCTTCACCAATTAGAGCATCATATATACCTTCTCGTCTTATGTTTCTTTGCCTCCATCAGTAGAGGTTCAAGATGTGAGTTTTTGGTCATCACTTGCAAAAATGTAGTTAATTAGTCAAATATAAAGCATGGTAAAAAATTAATACAAAATAAACATTAGAATACCTTAAGAAAATGTGAATACTTTGATGGGTAGTTCTTAATTACAAACATCAAATTGAAAATGTTAGTATATCTTGCAGCTTCTAGAGCGTGTGTTAGGGATGAGCAATGGACCGAACCAGCCCGAAGACCGAAAAACTGAAACCCGAAATCCTTGAATTAGGTATCTTAACCGGAAATCGAACCAATTTAGGTTATGTCAGTTCTAGTTTCGGTCCAGTCCAGTTCTGAGTCTCCACCCGAGTTTCGATTTTTAGACCGAATTGGACAATTTGTTGGGCTAAACAACACTTTGTATATGAAATCATATTTGTCCAACCTAAGTTCTAAATGTCATATTTATCCTTCATTAATTTTAAAAGTATCAAATTTACCCAAATGCTTACTTTAACAATATTAAACAACTTATAATTATTTTAAATTTTGATTTTTATTAATCTACTATTATACCCTTCTTATAAATGTATGTTTAAAATACCATCTATACCTTTCATAAACAAACCAAATATCATAATTAGCCAATTCTAAATTTATATTTTTTTTATATAGAAAAAATCATTATGATGTATATTCATTAATCTAATGTAGATGCAACTTTTACTTGAGTTTTATTTTCCATTAAAAATTCTAATCGTACTTTTCTACATTGATGTATTTACCCATAAACACATGACTTTACATATCTAAGCTCAAATATGTGAACACGTGATTTACCGTAAATATATGAAAATATGAGTTATATATATATATATATATATATATATATATATATATATATATATATATATATATATATATATATATATATATATATATATATATATATATATATATATATATATATATATATATATATATATATATATATATATAACTCATATTTTCATATATTTACGGTAAATCACGTGTTCACATATTTGAGCTTATATATATATATATATATATATATATATATATATATATATATATATATATATATATATATATATATATATATATATATACTATCTTATAAAAGAAATCCCACTATTTCTAAAAATAGATTGAATATAATAATATTATTTTTTTAAGACGTTCAAATCATTAAGCTAATAGTACAAGTAGTCATCAATAAAATAATATTAAAATTTAACATGTGTTTTGAATCCTTATATTTCTCAACAAATTCTATCTCTTTCCCTGAATTTCGGATAATTCAAAATTTGAAACCATCAGAAAATACATATTGATTCAAATATCCCTACTGCAAATGGCTCTTTCTTAACAGGTTTTATTTTAATCCTTACTTGTAATTGATTTCATCATTTTTAACTTTTTGTATTTTTATCTTATAAATATATTGGGTGAAGTCTTTATTATATCAGGTTTGTTCCTAAAAAGATTTTTACTATGTTTGTTTAATGTGTTGGCTTTGCAGGTTCAAAAAACTTAACCAAGAGGGTCAGTTAGAGCATTGTATTATCATTAGTTTGTATATTTTGGCATCTTACTTTTGCAATAAAGAACGGTTAAACACAAGATTTGACATGATTAAGGTAGTTTGTATATTTTTCATCTTGTTTAGTCTAAAAATGAAACCTTTTTCATCATTGGTCTTTATACTATCAAGTTTCATCACATGGTCCTGATTACGGTGATTATTGTCCTTATTATAAGGTTCTATATAGATTTTGTTCAATATTTTAAGGTTTCGAGAACTTAAATCAATATGAATCCTTGAATTACATACCATCGTTGAAAATGTTTTAATTTGTGACCAAACTTGGTTTAAAATCACAATGAACAAGTTGACACCTGAGTATTTTGGCTTTCTCAAAGGCCTATTTAGCAACTTTTGAATCACGACACCTGATATTCTAAAGGTTTATTATTATAAACTATTATTTATATATTTTAGCATTTTACTTAGTAGGACATTAAATTAATAAAGGAATTAAGGAAAACGAAAAAAAAAAAGAGGACAATAAACAATACAAGTGGTTTGGGTATGTATAAATGGAAGTAATAACCATTTAGGGGGTGTTTGGCAAAAAAAAAACTTATTGCTTATTAGTTTATTAACTTATAAGTTAACAAGTAAGTATAGGGTAACTTATGAAAAAATGACGTATTAGAGGTTCCCCACTGGAATAAGTTATTTTAATCAAAACACTTTTTTAACTTATAGTGATGTGGAACCTATTAAGTTGTTTTAAAAAAGCTTAGCCAAACACCCCCTTAATATGGTATGGTAATGCTCTTGAAAAATAGATGTCATTTAATATTCATTTCTCGAAGTGAACGCAAAATGGTTTTAACTCTAAAGAGATCAAATTATTCGCCGCCCGCCGCTTTGCGCGGGTAGAAGGCTAGTATATATATATATATATATATATATATATATATATATATATATATATATATATATATATATATATATATATATATATACATATAGGGAAAAGTGAATATACCCTTAAGGGTATATAAGCTTAGGTACCCAAACTCACTATAATACGTCATTTTGTATCATATATATACATTGTAATTGTTCAATGTTCTTATAATTCAACTTCTAACTTGATTTACTTCGAAGATATTTATAAATTTCACATTTATTGTCCTCTTACATAATTTTCATTTTTAACTGTAATATATATAGCCTAGTAATGTTCGACAAAAAGATGTAATGTAAGAGGAAGATAATGGAGAAATATTGGAAATGTTGAACGTAAATCAAGTTAGGGGTTGAAGTTTAAGAACATTATAATGAATATATGAAACAAAACATTGTATTATGGTGGGTTTGGGTACCTAAGCTTATATACCCTTAAGGGTATATTCACTTTTCCCATATATATATATATATATATATATATATATATATATATATATATATATATATATATATATATATATATATATATATATATATATATATATATATATATATATATATATATATATATATATATATATATTAACAACCTTGATGAAAACAAGTGTGCGACATTAACCTACTACTAGCAAACTTAGGATTATAATGGTAAACAAGGTTAAAATCCGTGGAACCCACGGGTGTTAATTTTAAATAGAATTAAAATTTTAATTATGTAATAAAATAATATAGCATCAATTTAGAAAACTTATGAATTGTAATATTGTATTTCTTTAAGAACTTTATAATTTGTAAGTATTTGAAAGACTCAATCCATTTACACATATAAGAGCAGTGGCGGACGCAGAACATTTTCATAGGGGTGACACTAATTTTTTTTTTCCAAATAAATCTATATTAGTAGTGTCACTCGTGTTTTAAGCCGGTGCACCCAATAAAAAAACATTACAATTTTTTTTACACTAGTGTAGGGATGTCAACGGGGGAAAATGGGACGGAGATTGCATCTCCCGCCCCCGCCCCCAAAATTTTCCCGTTTCCCTGCCCCCGAATTCCCCTTCTAACCCCCGTCCCCGCCCCCGATTGATTTTGGGCTACCTTATTTGGGTTAAAAGAAGTTCTCGTTTGGGGGCTAAAAAAAACTATTTTTGGGTAACAAATAGATATCTATAACATAATTTTACATGTTACAAACAACTTAAAAACATGTTTTTGTTGAATTTTTGTACGTAAAAATCATTTTATTGTTTATTATATTTATATAATTAATATATGTCAATTTATATAATTTATTAACGGGGCCCCATGGGGATTTCGGGACGGGACTACCAACCCCCTCCCCCGCCCCGAAATTAAAACAGGGGTTAACCTTGCCCCCACCCCCGTCCTCATACGGGACGGGGGACCCCACGAGACTTTTTGACATCCCTAATATAGTGTTCTGCCACCTTTTTAACTTAAATCAAACAAATAAAAGTTATATAAACTTATAATTTAAAAGTTAATTATTTCAACAAAGATTACTCTTTTAGCTTTATTCATTTCCTAGTCATACTTCTAACATGCAACTTTGATAGTAAAATAATAAAAATAAATGCTTAAATGAAATGATGTTATAAAGTTAAATTAAAGGAAAGTAGGCTGCCACTAAATGAAAATAGGCTGTTATAATCTAGTTTATTGTTAATAAAAGGGTAATTATGTAAAATTATATAGTATGCTGCTGTGACTTTGAAAATTAGTAAACTTATAGTAACCTACTTTCGATTTACAACAAACTTACATACAATACGACATAATTAGGAAGTAGGATGCTAATTTATACATATAAATTTAATAAACTGATAGTTATGTAAATTTATAGCAAACAATAAAATCAAAGTATGTTACCTTTCATGCAATACACACCATACATGTGACAAAAAACAAAAAAAAAATATATTAACATAAATGATCAATGTTTAAAAAAATCAACGAAAATGGTCCTTGTAAAAAAACAAAAAAGTGGTACGTGTTTAAAAAATTTAACAAAAATAGTCAAATTGAACCGCCACCTTGTTTACTTTGATGGTATAAAAGTACAACATTTACATATAAGCATTCATTAAATTTACTAAAACATTGGATTGAACCTCATTCTTCATGTTTTTTTTTACTAATAGAAGTGGAAATCATCCATCAGTGGCCTCCCAAGATTGACTGGCATCTTTCAACTACAAACTCTCCTATATTTCCGCATAATCTTCAATATTTTTCCTATCAAATAGATAACTGATCACCCATATCAAAACAAAAGTAAAAACCGATGAGCAAATATCAGGGGCAAAATGGTCCAAATGCTGCAAAATAGTCCTAAAACAAACTCACGTTATTTCGTAACGATCCTAAAACAAACTCAGAAAATTAACTTTGTTGTAAATGAGTTACCTGAATACTGAATATAGGTAGTCAGATTGACATGTGTGAAATGAAATTATTTTATAAAAATTCTAAAATAGAATAGCATCATACTCTTAGGAAATGAAAACCATTATAATGTTGCATGGGTATGAGAAAATAACCCAACATATATGAGTAAATAACAGAGGCAAAATAGCCCAAATAAGGTTAAACCTAAGCAAATAATGTTTTTATTAATGAAATACAAAATACAACAGTAGGAAAGAAAACAATTTGCAAATTATACAAAGAATTTAAAACAAAGCAGAATCATTATTATTAATTGGCTTATCTTAGTACTATTTTCTAGTATTATTCAAATGAGAAGAAGATAAGGATAAATGTGTTATAAAATAGAGCTATAAACCTTATCGTTAAGTTATTTTTATTGTACCAACTTATATTTATGATATTCTAATATTACTATCCATATAATACAAATCAAATATGTCTTGATAAGTAATATTCTTGTTATTATAGCACCAAAATTGTTTTTATAATTTATTTTCTTTTCGTGCTTCTTAATAGATAAATTTAAATTGTAAATTTCGTGTGATATTTAAGGAAAGCAACATAAGTTAAGTGGTTAAAATGTTAAAGTACTTAATTGTTGACAACAACATAAGTTAAGTGATTAACCTGAACTTCAACTAAATACATGATTTGCTAATTGTCTAGTTAACAACTTCAATACATAAAAAAAATCAGTCAGAAAATCATAAATCCAGAGATCATAATCAAAGTCCCATGTCTTCTAAGTGAATTCAAATATGTGGTCTAACGTGGCCTTGCTTAAACTGGGACCAAAAAGTTGTAGAGGTCTATTTCAAAAGATAAAAGAAATTGATCAACATTAAATTTATAAGAAAGTACTTAATCTTGTTAAAGTAGTTTCAAAATCACTTGCAAAGGCTATATATCTAAAAGTTAAAAGAAACCAATCAGACTGTAATTAACAATTATACACAGATGATCAATAGGAACTAATTTATATAAATAGTTCAAACAATAAAAAAAAACATACATGCTTGGATCCTTGACATAAACAATTGACCCCAAATCAAGCAACCTCATAATTTCGGCTTACAACTCTCAATCTATTAAAAGAAAATTCAGAATAGAAAACATCAATTGATAGGGTGAAATCGGTACAGAAACAAACAAAACTTACTTGGCTATGAATTGTGATTGTTCTTGACATTCAAAATCTTGAGTTTTGTTCCCTTCATGCCTCTCAATAGTTCCTACACACTAATTTGGCAAACATTTTTAAGCAAATGATGGATTAATTGTATCAAATACTGATAATAAAGCATAAAAAAACTCAAAATTTCTTGTCAGATTCAACCAATTTATTATTTTTTCAAGTAAAGCATGCATAAAAGGACTAAATCAATCAAAAATTGAGTAAAACAACTATACATCATCCTTTAATCCCAAAAGGAATTCATAGTGACATTTCATCAGACACCTAATAGGCGGTAAAACTCTATCTGAAACAGATGAGGGGCAAATTTAAAATAGTCAGTTGTATGCAAAACAAACTCATATATATATATATATATATATATATATATATATATATATATATATATATATATATAGGGATGTGATGTAGAGATAGAAGACAAACATGAAGAAAAAAGAAATACACTGATGCCAATTGGAAGTGTTAAACCATGAAGAGTGTATCAATAGGAAATCGATTGATGGAAAATCTCATTTACTGAACTTGATTATGTTGTAGTAATTTGAATGGACCGATGATTTTGTTTGGATCTAGATGATAATGATGATGTTCTTGAGATTTTTATGAATTGAAAACAAAATCGATGGAGGGAAAAAGTGGCATTTATCATTCTGTGTAAGAAATGAATGAAAAAAAGATGGGGGTTCCATGGAATAGAAAACGCACTTCTTCGAGGAATGTCATTCCTTCTTGAATGAATCATTCTATATCTGTTGCCAACCAAACATATGTTTTTTCATTCCATCGTACTGACTGATTCATTTCATTCCAAGATTACAGCCTACCAAACGTAGAATTAGGGATTTTGAAATCAAATCCAAAGCGATTCAAGGTACCGAGATTTGGGGCGAAGATTTTGAAGGATTAACATGGAAAGTAACCAATTTATGCATGAGATTTGAAATTCAAATTCCAAAAATCAAATCTTCAACCGTGTAATATGTGTGAGGGGTATATTTGGTACTTTACTTTGGCTTAGAAAGGCTTAGGAGATGTCACATGGCAAAAAACGTATTGTTTTATTATAATAGAGGAGAGGATGATTCAATTAACAGTTTACACAAAATTGTTACAAAAGCGATTAACTGTAATAATATAATTTAGTTATTAAATATGAAGTTAATTTCCATTAGATCACTCATCCATGATCCATTGTTATATTGGTGGTAATGAAATGATATTTTGATAATGGAGGGTATGAGAGTTCAAAATAAATATTATATTACAAAAGTGATAAAATGTAATAATGTAATTTAGTTATTAAGAATTAAGTTAATTTCCATTGGATTACTTATCCATGATCCATTGTTATATTGGTGGTATTTGTAACAATTGGTAAAAATAGAAAAGATCGTACGATGCTATGTTTTGATTATTAAGCAATATGAGTATTTTATCAAGAATGGTTGAAGGAATTTAAACTCTTTTATTTAAATAAGTTATTGTGAAATATAAAACAAGTAACTATTGATAAGTTTTGTTATGATGTATGACTACGAACCATCACCGGTTTGTGAAATTAGCATATAACATCATTTAAACGCAACAAACTTAATTTTTGTATCAACATGTCTCTAGTTGATAAGTAAGTTAGGTTCTATGTAAAACGTTTACTTAATAGATGTGGAGGATCTAAATTTGACAAATATACGAACCAAAGTGACAAAACGTGTTTAACGATATGGTTAACCGGTTAAATGTCACGAAATTATACATTGGTCAATAAATTTTATATTTAAATAAATAAAAATATAAAATGAATTATTATAAGATATAATTAGAATGTATTTAAGTGTTTTTGAATAAAAAGAATAAAACATAAACATTACAGTTCAAATACACAAAAACTACATTGTTATTTTATACTAAGTATACATGTATGTATTTGTACATATGTATTATTATCTAGTGAATGACTAGTTATGGGTCATGATTTAAGTGATTTCATGTAAGGAATATGATTTCTAAATCAATTAAAATAAGAGAATTGGTGGAGATATGTGCCAACTTAACTAATAAGTGCTTAATCACTTGAGACATTTTACTAAGAATGCTTATTAATCCCTCTTCTAATTTTCGAGATTAAGATCTTCCATCTCCTTAACTAGAACTCCTAACTAACTAAATAACTAGTAGTTAGTTAGTTAACTAACTCTATCTCTAAGCAACCATCCAAGCAAGTGGCTAGACAAGATCACATCACTTAAACTCACATCCCATCACAAGCTAGTCTAGGTTTTGTCCCCTTATCCTCTTCCACTCTTTCCTCCTTCATATCCATGAAATTTCCTCTTCATTTTACCCTCATTTGACCAGCCAATACTCCAGGGAATTACTCTCAACCTTCATCTCATTTTCAAGCACAAGAACTTCCTTCCAAAGCCATCAAAACCATGAACTAAAGGGCTGTTGTCCCTTTTGTGTTTCAGCCACCATTTCACCCATCTACACCTTCCTTTTGCTTGATATTTTTACCAACAAATACCCCTGGAAGTTACTTGTTATGATACTCAAAATTATTGATTCAAAACAGTGAGTAAACTACCCTTTTTCTTGCTCTTTTGCTGTGAAATTTTCGTGACAGCAACATAGCCAAAAGAGTGGCTGTTTTGGAGCATCAAACCAACAACCAAAAGTTCATCTTCAACCTTCCATTCTTCAAGTATTCACATAAGGTGAGTTCATACCCCTACATTTTCATGTTTTCTTCAAGTTTTAAGGGGGGGGGGGGAATACAAGTTAGAACACTAAACATAACTTAAATTTAAATGAAAGCTTTCTACAGAAAAGTTGAGTCCTGTTCACGGACTGTTTTGACCATCTTAAACTTAATATCTTTCAAAACTATACAATATGAAAATATTTCAAGTTTATACCTTTATAAGGACTACTCGCACGCGTTCATACGATTTTTCTACAATTTATGGCGATTTTTATAAAACTGCCTTTCATTTAAGAAGTGATTTCGGACCAGTCTATGAAGATGTTCATTTTCACACTAGTTTGAGACCACTAAAAATCATAATAAAAATTAGGAACAAAGTAGACTCATTTTATAAACTTTCAGAGATGACGGATTCAGTTTTTGACTTACGATGATTTTTCTATGAGTTTTCTAAAAACAGGGACAGTAAAAGGTAAAACTGTCAAAAGTGGTTTATAGATTTATTAACACCTTCTAACATTTTTTAGCAATGTTTATACATTAAGGAAGTTAAAACACAATCATTTAATTATGTTTAATTACCACTTTTACAAAAGTGATAAGTACAAAAAGGTCTTTAGTATCAAACTTAAGGATTATTTCATGCAAAGTTTCTAATAAAAACGTAAGAATATGAACAACAATTACGAAACATACCAATTCATCTTTTAAAATTTATACATATATATATAACCATATACATATATATGTTTTGTTTACAAACTTGTCTTCTACATCGAAAATATACATATATATGTTTTGTTTACAAACTTGTCTTCTACATCAAAAATATACATATATAGTTTACGAAACTCTACTCCATTTGTATCCTGTTGAGCAAAGGGTAAAATATTGTCAAATGCATATCTAAAGATTTCACGTCGTTTTTCATAGCTATCCCAGTCTTAGGGGATGATCATTTATACAAACATTTTCACACGTAAATATGTTTTTATACTAAGTTTTGTGAGACATTAATTTCACGTACGTTTGAGTACACATTTCAAGTCATGTATTATATACCAGAATCCCTTGGAGGGGGAGCATGGTGTTTGTGTATAGATCTATACGGGCTTGACAACCCGCGCCCTGACTGTTAACTACAGTCCACCATTTGGGGTGACAAACGTCAGAACATTCCAACGCCTGAAGAACGTTGTGTATAGGCATTTCTAGTAAATAACATGGTTATAAAACTCACATGTAGTATTAAAAACACATTGATTTACGGGGTTTTTCAGACGTATTGGAAATTTTATATGTACATACATTTTCTAGAAACAAACATTGGTCTTGAAAGAAGGCTACATTTATGCTAGTAGAAAATATAGGATTTTCTAGGAACAAACAAACAAGAACAAAACATTTCATTTCATACAAACATTGTCATTTAATACTTATGAAACTCACCAGCTTAAATGCTGATCTACTCTTTCAAAACTACTTGTATGTCCCAGGGATTCATTAATTACAGGTAACAAACAACTTTTGAAGAAGGGACGCTGCGACGCCAGTTTAAATTCATATTTTGGCATCATATTGTAATTGGTTTTGAACATGTACCTTTTAACAATGTAAACTTTCAATTAAATATATATATATATATATATATATATATATATATATATACATATATATGATGGTTGTATTGCTTTCTTTACTATGTATTCATTTGTTACGTTACCACATGAAGTCATCCGCCCCCGAACGTTTCCGCCGTTCCGGTTTGGGGGTGTGACAGTATTGAAATAATATTTTGATAATGGAGTGTATGAGAGTTAAAAATAAATATTATATATTGGAACACAATCACGATGCTCCCAAAATAAACTCATGACAAGCGGAAAGGAACACCAAGTCAAAAACCATTAAATCTTAAGTTATAAACATGGCTACATAGACAATATACAAGATATATGCTTTTACCATACCAAAGAAAGGAAAAATAAGTTGTTGATAATCATATTTAGATTACATTAAGCGGATACAGAAACAGCTTGCTTCTGAATGCTTAAGAATGCACGCATGAAGTTCATCTTTCTTAACACCTACAACGTTGTCCATTATCTCTCCATTTTTAAGGAACATGAATGTTGGCATTGCCTCTATCGAGTACTTCTAAGCAAGTCTGTAAAAATAAGAAAGAAGAACTAGTTTTTTTTAAAGTAACCCTGAAAAAGTATGCATATGAAGATTATGGGGGTGAATTTACCTTGAGTACATTCACATCACCCTTAAGGAAGGTGATATGGGTCATCTTTCTATCAAACTCAACCAAGATTACTGCAATAACACGACAAGTACCACACCATGAGACTGTGAATTAATCCACAACCACCTAAATCCATTCAGATGTTAAGTGTCGAGCCTATTATCAAATCATGTCATTAAAGGCTTAAGATCATTAATAATTTGTACCATGAATTTCCATTTCTAGAAGACATGATCTCTAACACCGTCACCCAAATTTTGGGTTTTCATTTCTCCGACACCATTGGTGCTTTGGTGTTTGACTTCTTTGGTTCTTGACTTTGAATGGAGAAAAGGAATATGGGAAAAGAGGTAAGAGGGGTTGGGATAAAAAGAAAAGGATGAGACCTACATATTTGATTAATGTATTTCTTAATCATTAAAAATAATAAGTAAAAAGTTATAAAAAAGATAGGTTAGGGTCATATTGTCATTTCATGCTTGTAGGATGAAGGGCGCAACTTAAAACAAAGACAAAACTTCAAAAATGGTCACTATGGTTTTTGAAAATATCAAGTTTAGTCCCTAAGTTCAAAAAACCTCACAGATGGTCGCTGTGGTTTCAAAACTTTTAACAAATGGTCCTTTTCGCTAACGCCGTTAACTTTTGGCAGTTAAGTGAAGGACATTTATGTATTTTCACTACCATAGGGACCATTTATGAAGTTTTGTCTTATTTTAAAAATAATACTAATAATAATAATAATTTAATATTAACTCTCTCTCTCTCTCTCTCAACAAAAGTCAAACCCCCAACAAATTGTTCTTCAACCTAAGGAAGAACGATTTATCATGGTTTAATACATGCTTTCTAACCAGACTACAATCACCAAAATCAGATTACAGTTACCATAGAGATCAAATTATAGTTTTTTCTAAGCATGAGATATTAAACCTAAAAGCAATAAAGTGGGTTCAATCGAAGAGCGTGAAAAAGAATCGAAGTGTCAATGCCCTACATATCCTGAAGAAGATTCCAAGTGTCGATTCCCTAGGTGGGATGACAATCACGTCCGGTGAAGCTCCGATTCAGGTGAACCGGCTCCAAAGGTTGTTATCGAAGAACGGGATGGAGTATTCTCCTTGAAATATGCTAGATTCCAAGAGGAGAGAGTGTCACACGGAGCAATAATTGGGCAAGTTTACTTGATCCATTGGCATCGATTTCACACTACACCTGGTGGAAGCATTAAAGAAATTAAACACATATCAAATCCGGGTAGGCGCACTCCTCTGTTTCTCATAGCCCCTTTATCTCCTTTCGCCATGGATCTGCCTTCACCCCTCTTGTACCATCGTTCTACATTTCCTCTTCTTCACTTCACACTAGCAACACCACCTAGCACCGAACCTTAGCAAAAATCAACAAAACAAATAGATGAACTGAAAATTTGAAATCCTTAAATTAAGGTTCCTTTACTCCAAATCAATTAAATAATTCATGATTCGATCTGAAAACACAATTCATACTAGAGATTTTAGAAAAGGAAAAACGAGAATCAATATAAACCCGTGGATTTGTCTAGGCATAGATGGGTTGTACCAAGTTGTCATTCTCCTAATGTGCTTCCGATTGTATATACACTGTTGAAGGATGGAGATTTTTGTTTGAGTAATTGGTTGGGTTGTGGGTTTGATGATGGTGGTGGGATCGATTTCTTCACCAAAGAATAGACATAGCAAAAAAAGTATTTGGGACCAGTTCGCTCTTATTGGTTGGAGAGAGAGAGAGAGAGAGAGAGAGAGAGAGAGAGAGAGAGAGAGAGAGAGAGAGAGAGAGAGAGAGAGTTAATATTGAATAATTATTATTTTTCTTTTTAAAAAAAAAAATAAGACAAAACTTCATAAATGGTCCCTGTGGTAATGAAAAAACAGAAATGCCCTTCACTTAACGGCCAAAAGCTAACGGCAATAGCGAAAATGACAATTTGTTAAAAATTTTGAAACTATGGAGACCATCTGTGAGGTTTTTTGAACTTAAGAACTAAATTTGATATTTTCAAAAACTGTAGAAACCATTTTAAAGTTTTGTCTAAAACAAATGAAGCACCATCCGAATTAATTTTTAAAAAGGAAAACTAAATGAAACATTTTTACTCTATAATTTCCCAAGAAACAAAGGTTAAAAAAGACAAAGGCTAAAAAGAGGGAAGGGTAATAAAGTCAACAGTCAAGCATCCCCTTTTCGGAACAGTTAAAACGATTAAGGTTAAGATAGTCAAACATCCCCGTTCGGATCTGATTCGAATGGTCAGTACTCATAGTTAACAATTTGACTCGACGATCACGCCACCGATTGGAATATCTTGGCGATTTCCCCTATACCCTTGACACTCATCGATCGATAATAATAATCTCGAGACACCACCAAAATCTCTCAAAAACCAATGGAGATTTCGTTAATTTCTGATACCCTGACAGCAATCGCCACCAAATATGGTCATGGACTAGGGCTTTCCAATTTCATCACGGATCGCAACTGTTCTTCGTACGATCAACAACTCCAAACCTACGCCCTAATGGTCGCGATCGATGCCATAGCTCCGCCGTCTGTTAAACCTAGAGTAGCACCTAAGAAACTGGCTAGAAAACGTTGCCGCGTCAAAAGAAGCTCGAAAATCGACGGGGGTGGCCCCTACGTCGATGAAGACGGAGGAGGGTTCTTTGATGGTGGCGATGGTCCGTTTGGTGGCGGCGGCGGCGGCGGTGGAGGCAGTGGTGGTAATTTCGATGGGTTTAACTGGGACGAATCGTTGCCGGCATCGCCATCGGATCCGGCCTTTGATTTTATATATGAAATGCTTTGCTGGATCGTTTTTTCGAATTGCTTGCACTTTGCCTTCAAGAAGGTCATCAGGATCTTGGCTGATGGAGTTGCTGATTCTGAAAGAGAGAAGGTTCCTTTGAGGTTTACTCCAATATGCTAATCTGGTTCTTTACACAATCTGTTTCACTCCTGAATGAAATAACCTATTCTTTTTTACTAGAAATTGGTTATGATGGTTCCGATGTAAATCATGTATATAATCTGCTTGTTTATGTTTAGCATTTCATGTTCTTTGGCAGTGTATATAGTAAAAAAGAACATTGTTGGCTGCATTATCTTCCTGCTATTGTTCTTTCCCCAATCCCAAATTTGCTTCTAATCTAATAAAAATGAACCTTCTGTGTATTATCTATATCTTCTCTTTCTTTGAAAAATGTTTATGTTTAAGATTTTGTGTTCTTGATAAGGATCTTCTACAAATTTGCTCCAAAAAAAATACATTTATTCAAGCTTATGATCTTGTAGGAGTACTACTGTACAGGGTTGATACATTTATCCGTCTACTCTTTCTTTGAAAAGTGATCTTCCCAGAAGTAGCAAGGGGCTGATTAATAGTTGCCCATTGAGTGATATCTAATGACATTGAATTAGAAGTTCTGAGTGAGTCTGCGTCTGAACCCTTTAACTGAAACTATATGGTCTGATTACATAGCTGTCTGCTATGCTAAAATGATAAAAATAATCATTTTACCCTTTGTTTAAAATTATAATATATACCAAAAACCATCAATGTTGGTTCATTAAGACAACCATGTTTCTTTATGAGTTAAACATGCATCATAAACATTCAAAAAAACTATCCAATCTTTCGGTTTAACCGGAAACAAAGTGCACTTGTAGTAAAACAAAAACAAAGAGCATTTGCCCAATTTTGATAGGAATTATTAGTACATTGTTATTAGTTTGATAAAATGTAAACTAATCTTTCATAAACACAAAGAAGCACCATAAAGAATATTGATTATTTAAAAAGGATAGCTTTATAATCTTCACCATGATTATGTCACCAAACAATATAGAAGCCTAAAGAAAAAGCATAAGAACCTCATACGTCATTATATTAACATGAATATGCTACTGGTACAAATCATAAAGTAACAACCATGATAAGGAAGTTCATCGAAGGAAACAAATACACACATTGCATTTAACATTAATCATAAACAATATATCTTTCGAATAGCACAACATTTGAAGATGGATAGACTTTAAACTAATTATTTTTTCTTGCAGCCATCAGGAGCCCTGATCATCTCCTGCGGCTCCACTCTTTTCTTCAATCATTGAACTCAATCAACGCTTCCACTTCAAACATCGTCTATAAAAAAAAAAATTAAAATCTACCAGATTAAAATTCTCACATCAAGAGGAACACACCAGATTAGAACTAATTATATCTTGAAATTTCCAATTCAAACCCTAATTTATAGGCAAAAAAACTCACTGACTATTGACAAGATGGAAGTATGCTGAAGGTGAAGCAGCCAGTGGGGTTTTTTGATCAAGATGGAAGAGTGGCGTTGGACAATGTTGGATAACGATGGCATAGGTGTAGGTCGGAGGTGGGAGGACTGGCGTAGATGTTGTTGGTAATTTTAGTGTCACCATGTCATTTTATTTAACTGGAACTAACATTGAGCTAAGGGCTTTCATAATTTGTACTCGAATATATGTACGAGTTTGTGCGGAGTGCACGCATGTATAAGATCGAATTAGAAGTCGGTTCGACGACAAGTCGGGGGTCCGGGGGCAGCACCCCTAGGTCTGGGGTTTCCAAAGGGGTGGCGCCCTGGCGAGGTCTAGGGGCAACGCCCCTAGCAGGGTCCAAGGGGGAGAGCCTCTGGCTGGGGTCCCGCTAGGAGAAACCTTAAATCCTCATTAAAATTCGTTAGTTTTGGAAACTCTAAATCCTCATTAAAATCCAGATTTCTCTGACTTGCTTCCAAAGCAACCTATGACGGCCCACCCTAAGAGAAACCTTAATCTCGTTTATTATATAAACCACTCTTTTCTTTGAGAAGAGATACATGAAATTCTTAAGCTCTCATTTTCATAAAACAAACACAAAATCCTTCTAGTAATCTGGATTACGACTTTTATGGCTAGAATCGTAAGTGCCATCTTAGATTATCCTAGGCTGAATTTTTTGCAACCCAGACATAGGGTAGAAATATCAGTTCAAAAAGTGTTCTCACGATCCAAGTGGTATCCAAATCTCCACTACAAACCCTATTTTTCCAATAGATGTGGGGGTGGAGAAGGGAGGAACGTTATCAAAAGTCGCGGCAAGGAGTAGACGAATGATTCTAGGACAAGGAGATGGAAAATAGGAGAGTCGCCAAGGTGAATGTAGGCTGCTTAAGCCGCTTTGCTTGAAGACAATGAGGAGGAAGAACGTTTGAAGGAGGAATAGTTGTGTGAGGGATACAATCGATTGAAGGGATTTTTCCTTTAGGACCGAGTCAGCCTTTTTTGGACCGAGTCAGCATCAGAAGCAATACGACTGTAACACAGTAAAAAATTTAAACAATTTTTCGCATTTTCAAAACACATTCCCATTCATATTTATTATAAAAATCTCAATGTATCACATTTCAATTCATAAAACATATCCCAAGATCAAAAGAACATATAAAACTCCGAGTGTGTGTACGAATCATGTCGGCGCCTTCCCGCGATCGTCACTAGTACCTGAAACACATAACACAAAACACTGTAAGCATAAATGCTTAGTGAGTTCCCCAACATACCACATATATAACACATACTAGCCACTCGAGGCTATAGCTCTGTGGGCCCTAACTCTGTGGACCCTCTGGTCCTAGCTCTGTGGACCTTCCGATCCTAACTCTGATATACACACAACATAAGTCACATAGAAATAATGCAGTGCAACACATCACATAGACAGCATACAAGATACTCTATCTCATAATCCTGGTTACCTACTCAAGGTAAAGTATAATGAGAAGACTCACCTCGGGTGTCTCGGTATATCTCTGACTCGGTAAAATCTGGTCTAGCCTCCGCCTAATCACATGGATAAACAACCTAATCAATATCACTCTCAAAGGCTAGACTAAACTCTCTCTCTCTCTCTCTCTCTCTCTCTTGGCACTCTCAGAAGGGCAAAAGACCATTATACCCCTCCCATGGCTCAACTACCATATATTAATCAAACCCTAAAAGTCAACAAAATTCAACCCTCTCCGGGTTACGTTGTGCGTACCAGACATGTACGCTGGGCGTACCCGGCAACCTCACAGAAGCAGGGGAACGCAACCCCTACGCCCCGCGTACTGGGATTACTCTCGGCACAACTCCAAGTTTCAGTCTTCTTTGATTTTTGGGTCTTAATCAGTTAAGACTTGCGTCCAAATTCCAGATCTGACTTCTCTAATACGACTTAATCCATAAAGTCGGTGACCTTAAGCCTTTGCATGGCTGTGGAAGTCACCAACACCCAAACCACCCAATTTCCAACCTTTAGAGGTCCATATATCATGCATGAACAACTTTTGACAACCAAGACTGGATTTTTATCACATAACAACCCTAAATGGGCTAGCATGGGACAAATCTCGGCTTCTAAGAGCTCATTAACTCATAAAGCTATCAACTTGGGGACAAAAACCCTAAAACATCTCTTACAAGGTATGAATAGAAAAGATGTAAAGCTTGAAGCTTTTTACCTCAAAATGAAGCTTCTTTCACTGCTAATCTCGAAGCCAAAAGCTTGAGCTCTAACTCTTCCTTTTCCAAGGCTTTCACTTTGCTCCAAATGGCCAAGAACACACTACAAGGCTCTCCTAGACACTCCCTTGCTATATGAACGAGATTTAGGGTTTAAAACTGATAATGCTCTGTGAAGACAACAAAAGGGCCATAAGGTTGCTTAAATAGGGAGGCTCAAGGAATTAGGGTTTCTCTTCTAGGCCGGGTTCGCCCCGCGTACCTGGCAATCCTTCACGATCAGAACACGGACAAGTACGCTGAGCGTACACCCCAGTACGCCCCACGTACCTGCCAACCAAACATCTTCTTATCAAGGGCTAAATATGACAATCATTCAAAGAAGAAGGTTCACAAGGTATACCTGATTTTTGAGATGTTACAACGAACATGTATCAAACATGTTGACCAGACCGAGTCAGCCAAAAATTGTTGACCGGACCCGGTCAGCAAGGTATCAAACACCCCTATATGTGTTTTCTGAAGGGATTGGTTTATTATTTGTTGTTTTAGATTTTCTTTACTTTTAACTTTTCCAAAAAATCAAAAAAAAAAGATGTGAGGGAAATACAAAATTCTTTTCAAAGTAATTTTTTGTAAAGAAGAAAAAGATGGGGTTTTAATAATCAGGAAAGTGTGACTTTTAACTTTTTAAAAGCAAATTACACTCAAAAGTCAAGAAATATAGCCCAAATACTTTTTAAAAACAACTTTTGGCTTTTGTCTCCTCAAAAACTAAAGTCAGAAAGAAATTTTACAAAAAAAAAAAAAAAACTTTTGAGCTTAAAAAGTAATCCTAATACAACACTTTAAAAAAGTGCGTTTAGTTATAGAAAAAATGATTCATTTTTCAGAATTTTTTTGTAACGAAAATGAGAATTTTGGAAACGCATTTAGTGCAACAATTTTTTTTCAAAATTTCCACTTTTTAAATTAAAGACTAAAATTTTAAAAAAATTGATAATTATTGTTTTTTATATTTTTCTAAATCCAAATATTTCTATACTATTAGTAGGCTTGATGAATTTCTCATTTAAATAGAGTTGGATCATCATGTAAATTGATGATTTTTTTTTTTTTTTGCATTTCAATATTGTGCCAAGGTTCCTTTGTTGACTTTATGTGCTCTTTGGGATCTGGGCGTAGCGCCCCTGGGTTCCAGGTTTCCAAAGGGGTGCGCTCCTTTAGCTGGGTCTAGGGGCAGAGCCCCAAAACCTCTCTGGATTTTACATATGTGACCACAGTGAGAAATTCAATTTCTTGAGGGTGATTAGGGTAAAACCAACGAAATTCGTTGGTTTTGGAAACCCTAAATCTTCATTAAAATCTGAATTTCCCTAGCTTGCTTCCAAAGCAACCCATGATGACCCACCCTAAGAGAAACACTAATCTCGTTTATTATATAAACGACTATTCTCTTTGAGAAGAGATACAAGAAATTCTTAAGCTCTCGTTTTCATCAAACAAACACAGAATCCTTCTAGTAATTTGGCTTACGACTTCTGTACCTAGAATCGTAAGTGTTCTCTTGGATTATCCTAGACTGGATTTCTTGCAACCCAGGCATATGGTAGAAATATCAGTTCGGAAAGTGTTCTCATGATCCAAGTGGTATCCAGATCTCCACTACAAACCCTATTTTTCCAACAATTGAACTAAAATTTCTCTGTTCCTGGAGATGGGAGACTCAATCCGTGAGATGACCATGAAGTTTGCAAAGTTGGAGAAGTTCGAAGGCGTCGACTTCAAGCGTTAGAAGAAGAAGCTGCACTTCATGCTGACTACTCTGAAAGCAGCATGCGTGCTGACTACTCCAAGACCAGCGGAGGCTAAGGAAGGTGTTGTTGAGACAATTGAAGAGATAAGGATGAGATAGAAGTGGGACAATGATGACTACATCTGCAAAGGTCACATTTTGAACGGTATGTCTGATGCTTTATTTGATATCCATAGTGAAGCTTTGTGTGCCAAGGAGTTGTGGTACATCCTTGAATTGAAATATATCACTGAGGATGCTTCTAGAAAGAAGTTTATGGTCAGTGAATATTTATAAGATGGACGATTCAAGGTCTATTACTAAACAATACAATGAACTCATTGGCATATACGACCAGTTCAAACTGCACTGTATGTATAAGGACGAATCCGTTGTTGTGTCAACCATCATTGACAAACTGCCTCCGGGAAAGACTTCAAACATAACTTAAAACATCAAAAGGAGGAATTGTCTTTGGTTCAATTTGTTAGTCACATTTTTATTGAAGAACTTCTTCATGAGAAGGAAAGTGACATATATGATAAACCCAAAGGAAAAGTTGAATCTGGACAGCCCTCAGTTCATATGTTTGAAAACAAACCAAGGAATGAAAACCACAAAGGACATGGAAAACATAAGCAGGAACATGTCCCAAGAAAATCCAACAAAAAGAAAAAGATTTGGTTTGTTGGAGGTGCAATCAAGTTGGGCATTGCAAGCGTGATTGTCGTGTGAATTTAGGCAACAATGGTACTGGAAACAATAGAGCCAATGGAAAGGTGAATGGGTATTCGACCCAAGTTAAAGGAGGTCAATTTTTGACTAACTTTGATAATTCTAATCAGAATTATGTTTACTATATTTCATTCATTCCTGAATCATTCTATGTACAGGATGATGATGTTGCTTGGTGGATCGACTATGGGGCAACGAACCATGTATGCAAGGATAAATAGATGTTTGAAACATTAAATCTGCTTGAAGATGGGTCGGTGCTGAAAATGGGAGACGATTCATTTATTCCTTTTTGTGGTGTTGGTGCCGTGTGTCTTAAATTTACTTCTGGAAAGACAATTAGGTTTTTGATGTTTTGTTTGTTCCCAAGATTCGCAAGAATCTTGTTAGTTCTAGTTGTTTGAAGTCTGGTGGTTTTAAACAAGTTATTGAGTCGGATAATTTTATTTTGTCTAAGGGTGGAATGTTTGTTGGCTTTGGATATTTAAATAATAGAATGTTTCGTTTGAATATTGTTGACAAATTATTACCTGTTCAAAATTCCGCATTTATAACTTCTGCTTTTAATTTTGATAAATCTATGCTTTGGCATGTAAGATTAGGTCATGTCAACTTTAGAAGGATGGATGAGATGTCAAAAGATGGATTAATTCCAGCCTTTGATATGATATTCTGATAAATGTAAAACATGCATGCTTACAAAAGTGACAAAACAGCCATTTCCTAGTGTCACTAGAAATTCAGTTGTTTTGCAACTTGTGCACAATGACCTGTGTGATTTTCACTCCACTCCTTCTTTGGGAAATAAAAAGTATGTAGTCACTTTTATTGATGACTGCACTCAGTTTTTCAATGTGTATTTGTTACATTCTAAGGATGAAGCCTTAGATAAATTCAAAATATACAAAATCGAGGTGGAATTGCAATTGGGCATTCCGGTTAAATATCTCAAGACTGATAGAGGAGGTGAATATATGGATCTCATATACTTCCAATCAGTGGGTATCATTCATGAGACCACGACACCTTACACACCCCAACATAATGGTATTGATGAACGCAAAAAATCGAGTTTTAAAGGAAATGGTAAACTCGATGTTTTCATACTCGGGATTGAGTGAAGGATTATGGGGAGAAACCAAGTTAACGGCCCACTATTTATTAAATAGGGTTCCAAATAAAAGGAACAAAACAGTCCCATATGAACTTTGGTTCAAGAAAAAGCCGAATTTGAGTTATTTTCGGGTTTGGGGATGTCAGGCAGTTGTAAAACTCACTAGGCCCAAAAAGAAAGTTTTAGGAAAACGTGGAATTGATTGTATATTCATTGAATATGTTGAACATTCCAAGGCATATAGGTTTTATGTAATAGAACCTGATGATTCAGTTTCGATTAACACTGTTATCAAATCACGTGATGCAATTTTTGATGAGATGCGTTTTTCATCAATTCAAAGGCCTAATGTCACACCCCGACCGACGGTGGAAAACGCCAGTGTTGCGACGTTATACAATTGGATTACAGTCAACCACATATATCAAATACTTAACATATTTGAATCAATATTTTACAAACCTTTAAGTTTTGGAATTGAAATTACATCTTCATTTTAAACACACAATAGTAAACAAGTTAAGTCTATTCCCAAAATAAAGGAGCTATAATTTCCTTAGACCTGATGTCCTACCTCCGGCTTCTTAGTTACCTGAGAATACATATTTTTAAAAATACGTCAACAAAAATAGTTTGTGAGTTCCACAGGTTTTGACTGTGAGTTTTATAAAAAGAAATCTTTATAAAATGTGGAATGTTTAACAAAACAAATTGTGCAAAACATGGTCAAGATATGCTTTGTGTGAGACTCGATACTTGAAATCCGATACGAGTATCCATGTAAAAATACTTATGATACAGGTAAATATTAACATATTTTTGTGAAGCAAAATATTAAGTGTTTATATAAATAAATACTACCAATCGGTTTAACAATCTATAAACAATATTTATACTACATACTCTCTTTATAAAACATGGAATGTTTAACCAAATAAGTTGGCCAAAACATGGTCAACAATGTTACCGATATGCTTCGTGTGAGACCCGAAACTTGAAATCCAATACGAGTATCCATGTTAAAATACTTATGATAAAGTAAATATTAACATATTTTTGTGAAGCAGAATATTTAGCGTTTGTATAAATAGACACTAACAATCGGTTTAACAATCTACAAAATATATTTTTACTACATACTGCCACATCCTAGTGTGTATTAGTATATTTGTATCCGGGACTTTGTTATAATTCCCGATTGTTTGAGTTTGAAGACCTTTGGTTGTAATGCTTAATAATGTAAAGCTACCAAAGTTCTATCGGGACAACGGTCGTATGCGTCTCTATACTAATGGGAACAACAGTCGTATGTGTCCCTATATGAGTTTAAATAGTACGTTGACTGTAAATGACCATATACATGTTTAGACAATACTCTGAATATAAATGACCATAACAATTGTTTAGATAGTACTCCGACTGTAAGTGACCAACAAAGATTATACAACACCCCGGCTGTGAGGGACCAAAATCAACATAGTTCAAATCATCTTATGTTATAAGGTTGTCAACATGATCATATTAGAAATACTTGGTATAATTTACACTTTTGTAACTATTAAAGTATGTGTGAATTAAACAATATCATAATTGGTGTATTTCTTATTTACCACAAAACTTTGTATATATATTTGAAAAACCAAACAGCAAGGTAAATCAAAAGGGCAATTATGTCCATGTTTTTAGAAAAATTATATAAAAATCATCGTAAGTCGAAATTTGGATCTCTAAACTCTCAGAGCTTAGAAAATGAGTCTCCTTTGTCCATAATGTTTAGCCTGACCTTAAGTGATTCACAACCAGAGTGAAAATGCTCATTTTTACAGACTAGTCCGAAAATGTTTTGAAATGATAGGCAATTTTGTAAAAATCATCTTAAATTGTAGAAAAGTCGTATGAATGAGTGAGGGATTTCAAGATTTGTATGAGGAGATAGGAGAAGAAGATAAGAAGTATAGTCCTAGACTAGCTTGTGATGGGATGAGAGTTTATGAGATGTGATCTTGCCTAGCCACTTGGTTAGTTAGTTGGTTAGGGATAAGATTTAGTTAACTAACTAACTATTAGTTAGTTAGTTAGATGTTCTAGTTATGGAGAGGGAAGCTATAATCTCGAAAATTAGAAGAGGAATTAAGAAGTATTCTTAGCAAAATGTCTTATGTGATTAAGCACTTACTAGTTAAGTTGGCACTTCTCTCAACCATTTCTCTTATCTTAATTGATTTACACACAATATTCCTTACATGAAATCACTTTAATTCGTGAGCCATAACTAGTTATCCACTAGATAATAATACATATGTACAAATACGTACATGTATTCTTAGTATAAAATAACAATGTAGTTTTTGTGTATTTAAACTTAAATGTTTATGTTTTATTCTTTTTATTCAAAAACACTTAAATACATTCTAATTATGCCTTATAATAATTCATTTTATATTTTTATTAATTAAATATAAAGTTATTGACCAAGGTATAATTTCGTGACATATAACCGGTTAACAATATCGTTAGAAAAGTTTCGTCACTTTGGTTCGTATATTTGTCAAATTTAGATCCTTCACAACTATTAAGCACAAGTTTTATATAAAATTTAACTTACTCATCAATTCGAGACATGTTGATACAATAATTAAATTTATTGTGTTCAAATGACGTTATATGCTAATTTTCACAAACTGGTGATGGTTCGTAGTCATACGTCATAATGGAATTTATCATTAGTCACTTGTTTTATTTTCACAAGAACTTATCTAATAAAACATGTTAAATTTCTTCAGCCACTTTTTATAAAATATTCATATTGCCTAATAATCAAAACGTAGTATCGTACGATCGTTCCTATTGTTGCCAATTGTTACACCTAAGGATCTGACTTTTGGTACTAATAAAGTGAAAAATTCAGAAAGTCAAGATGGTGGTAATGTACAAGAACCACAGGAGCTTCGTAGAAGCAAAAGAGGCCAAATTTCAAAAAATTTAGGATCCGACTTCCAACTGTATTTTGTGGAAGGTTCAAGGGATGAAATTAATCTTAAATACTCTTATTGCTATAGTATTGAAGATGATCCTAAGACATATCAAGAGGCCATAGAGTCTCACGGTAGTGCATTTTGGAAGGAATCAATTGATGATGAAATGTCATCAATTCTTGAGAACAACACATGGGTGTTGTCTGATTTGCCTCCAGGTTCTAAACCTCTTGGTTGCAAATGGATTTTCAAAGAAAAATGAATGTTAATGGGACTATTGACAAGTCCAAAGCTCAGTTAGTCATTCAAGGTTTTAGACAAAAACCCGATGTTGACTATTTTGATATGTATGCTACGGTTGCACGTATTTCTACTATTAGATTGTTGATTGCCTTGTTAAGTATCCATAATTTGGTTATTCACCAAATGGATGTGAAAACAGAATTTTTAAATGGTGATCTTGACGAGGAACTTTACATGAAACAACCAGAAGTTTTTATTATGCCTGGTAAAGAACATATGGTTTGTAAAACTTGTCTAATCTTTGTATGGGCTGAAACAAGTGCCTAAACAATGACATCAAAAATTCGATGAGTTTATTTTATCTTCTGGTTTCAAGACAAACCAACGTGACAAATGTGCTTATAGTAGATTTGATGATGTTACTAGAGCTGGAGTGATCATTTGCTTTTATGTAAATGACATGTTGATCTTTTGTACCAACCAAAATCAAGTAGATGAAACAAAGAAATTGTTATCATCTAAGTTTTCCATGAATTTTTTTGAGAGGTTGATGTTATTCTTGGAATAAGAATTAAAAGGATGAACAAAGGTTTGGTGATGACTCAATGGAATCTGAGTTTGTTGCGTTAGCGGCTGTTGGTAAAGAAGCAGAGTGGCTAAGGAATTTAGTCTATGAGATTCCTTTGTGGTCTAAACCGATAGCACCTATTTCCATTCTTTGTGATAATGCAGCCGCTTTGACGAAGGCATATAGCCAGGTTTATAATGGCAAGTCTAGACACCTAGGTGTTAGACATAGTATGATTAGAGAACTAGTCATTAATGGTATGATGTCGGTTGAGTTTGTGAAATCACAACAAAATTTGGCAGATCACTTGACTAAAGGTCTGACAAGAGACTTAGTGCACAAGTCTGTAATCGATATAGGATTAAATTCCATTTAATTCTATAATGATGAGACACCCAATTCCCTCCTAATATAATGTTAGGAGTTTAATTCAATATGGAAAGCTCATACTAATAGAGTGGAACACATGAAGTATTCATCCCAGGTATGTGTTCGGTTCTGCAAGTTAGCCAGGTTGTAGTTTAACTTCTTGATAATTCCTTTGATAAACGTATGTGCAGATAAATGGAAAGGAATTACCTACGTGGTTGTGAAGTATAACCTCATTTCAAGAAGTTGTGGACTTGACCTTGATACGATCATGAGAGGATTGGGACACATCGCTTTATAATAGTGTCAAGTTGTATTTTGCTAGAAATTCGATAAACTAGTATGTATTTGTAATGCCCATGTTTCGAGGCTAAGCATTGATTCGGTGATATAATAGTTAGGATAAAAAAATGTAGGTCATTTTGAAGTAATAAAAAGGAATTATTTGAGTATTATGTGAATGAAGTGAATTTATGTGCTTTATAGTTGTTTATAGTGATATAACAAATTAGGAACAAAAATAAGCGTAAATTTTTTTTTAATAAACCCGATATCTATGAAGAAAGTTGTAGTGGTCGTGACAAGGATTCCGGTGATATAAAGAACGTCGAAATCTGAGTTATAACGAAGAAGTTATGACATGTCGAAGTTTCGCGACAAAACCGGTACGACGCTGTGTGACATAAAAAGTGAGTTTATGATAAAGTGATTTTTAGCCTTAGCGATCTAAATTAAAGATGTAGTATACGTTAAATCAAGAGCGTGCATAACAAAAAACGTCCAAAGCTGACTTCGTATGAGGAAGTTATGAATTTTCTAAGATTTGACATAACAGTGTGCAACATGGAGTTCGAATTTTAGATCGAGCGCTTTTTAGTTGACACAATCTAAACAATAATCAAAAATCTCATCAATAGGAGCCCAACGATAAAAGAGAAATGAAATCGGACGTCGGATGACAAAGTTATGAATTTTTAATGAACTTTTCCTGTCTCGGCCTGTTAAAAATATAACTTTAAAAAATAAATCAAAATTAGACGACAGAGTCTAAACAAAAGTTGTAGAGTACGGTCCCACCTACGCGTGGATATAAAGAACGTCGAAAACAGAGCTTGTATGCGAATGTTTTGAATTTTAGAAGTCAGGGATGGAAATTGCGAGAATGATGTGAGGCTACGCCCCGCATAGTCCTTCGGACGCCTTGCATACCGAGTACACCCTGCGTACACCGAAGGTACGCTCAGCGTTCTTAGAGTCCGAAGTTAGCCACGTTGTTCTAGTCACAGGATGACATGCGTTGTACGAACCTCACTACTTGCGCACCGCTCCTAGACGCTGCGTACGACGGTACGCCCTGCGTACCTCCGCAGGAACGCCCATCGTAGACTAAGGCTTCGGCCTAAATAAGGAGGTACGGGTCCAGCCTTATCTCTCATATCTTCCACTCATTCTTTCTCTCTCTAATCTCTCTCTAAACCTCCCAAACACCCCCAAAGCCTAGGAAAAACCCCAGAGCGCCAGAAAGCTCCGAGAAAAAGATTTTTTCGGTTTGGAAACTATGCCCCTGCAGAGTCTGGTTTTCAAGCAAACCACTCGGTTTCGTCGAAGCGAAGCACTGTCCAATTTGGAATCACCACCTAATCAAGTGAGTACATAGTCCCTTTCATGAACATGATTTTAATACAAGTATTAAATTATATGTTTATGTGTGGAATATTTGATACTGCCTAAAATACGTGTTAAGAGCATATCTAATAAATATATGATGATTTAGGATACAGAGTAGACCTAAATAAATTAAGAGGGTTATTGGGTAGTATCTCCTTGTGAGTACAAGTGAGATATACACGGAGGGAATAACTTTAAAACTTGTCATTGATTTGAGAGTATGGATTAGACTTAGTCAGTTGTCCTTAGTCCGAGAGTATGGTTAGGACGTAGTTACTTGTTATTAGATCCGGGAGTATGGATCAGACATACCCGATCCAGGAGTATGGATTAGGTAAAGAGGTAACTTTTAGATCAGGGAGTACGGATCAGACTTACCCGATTCGGGAGTATGGATTAGGTAAATTTTAGATATGGGAGTATGAACAGACTTACCCGATCCAGGAGTATGGATTAGGTAAATTTTAGATCTGGGAGTATGGATTAGGTAAAAAGGTTAATTTTAGAGTATAGATTGTGTCGTTGTGAGAATCGATAGGGTGGGGTAAAGTTGCTTATATATATGGTGAAATTGTATATTTTGTGAGTTCTAATATATATATATATATATATATATATATATATATATATATATATATATATATATATATATATATATATATATATATGTATGATATAGCATTGTGGGATTGAAATCCCTATGTACTCACCAGGTTTCCCAACCTAACCCACTCAGTTTATTTGTATCACAGGTGTCGATATGAAGCTACATTACATTGAGAGATTAAAGGAGATGTAAATCACTAGTGTAAATGAATGTAAAGTCTGTTTATGCTTATGTTTTTGTATTAATGATGACATCCCAAAGTTTTAATATAAACTAATACATTTCTTCGGAAATGCTTTGATAATATCATTATCATGTTTTTCTAGGAACAAATTCTGCAACACTTTTCTTTAAAAGTATACTCTGATTTTAAAAATAAACCATAAACAAATCGGTCTTTTCTGGCCGTGAAAATAGTGATGCCATAGTATTTTACTTTCTAGTATTTAAATGGGTTGATGGGTTCAATTCTTAGAACACCCTGATTCTCGAGTATTTGCAAGTGTATGATACTAACCTATCAATTGTGGTATAGCTAAATAAGCAGGGTATCGAACACAGGGAACGGCAAATTAAACTAAAAACTAATTTAATCTAATTTAATTAGAAATTAGGGGTTTTTCTCTAGTTTTACAAGACTAGAAACTTACTAACTATTACTAATTTAAAACTAGAAAATAACGATTTAACTAGATTCAATAATTGGAAAGGAACTTCTGTTTAGTTCAACTTGGTTAACTCTATGGTTGATTTCAAGGTAATAGTGCAATGGATTAATTCTTTCGTTGGTTACCGATTCAAGTGATTAGATTCGTGTTCACTACCCTAATCCTTAGCAAATAAACTAACTCAAACAGTGGCCAATTGTCTAATTTAATTATATTCACTAGATTAATTATTCGGGTTAAGTTAGACTTGCGATAGTTAACTAATTTATTCTTTTTAATTAACCTCTTGTTTGATAGTCATCTTACAAGCTTGCACATGAATTTACTCAATTTTCTTGTTAATTCTAGTTTCATATTCATTAATCCTAGACATATAGCATAGTGATCACATAGCATATGAGGTCAATAATCAATAGATGTTCATGCTAATCAATTATCTTCCTATTAACAGAAAATTAATTATTATTCACACACAAGGTTCTTTAGCAAGCTAAAATAACAAAAATTCACCAACTTGGAATTAATCATACCAATCAATCAAACCATATTGTCAACTTTGTATCCCCAAACAGAAGTCTAAAGGTTTTAGCTCATAATTAAAGTAAATAACAGCAAACAAACAAAGTCAAGTTGCTTAATCATGATGAATAAACAAAAGAATAAGTGGAATGATGAAATTTTGCCTTAATTACTCTCCGGAATTGAATTCTAGCTTCCTTCGTCGTCTTCTAGGGTTTTTCTGGCTTCTCAATCGTAGCAAAATACTTCTGAAGTATTTTGCTACGATTGAGAAGTATTTTGCGACGATTCAGAAGTATTTTGCTACGATCGAGAAAATACTTCTGAATCCGATCGTAGCAAAATGCTTCTGAATCGTCGCAAAATACTTCTCAATCGTAGCAAAATACTTCAGAAGTATTTTGCTACGATTGAGAAGCCAGAAAAACCCTAGAAGACGACGAAGGAAGCTAGAATTCAATTCCGGAGAGTAATTAAGGCAAAATTTCATCATTCCACTTATTCTTTTGTTTATTCATCATGATTAAGCAACTTGACTTTGTTTGTTTGCTGTTATTTACTTTAATTATGAGCTAAAACCTTTAGACTTCTGTTTGGGGATACAAAGTTGACAATATGGTTTGATTGATTGGTAGGATTAATTCCAAGTTGGTGAATTTTTGTTATTTTAGCTTGCTAAAGAACCTTGTGTGTGAATAATAATTAATTTTCTGTTAATAGGAAGATAATTGATTAGCATGAACATCTATTGATTATTGACCTCATATGCTATGTGATCACTATGCTATATGTCTAGGATTAATGAATATGAAACTAGAATTAACAAGAAAATTGAGTAAATTCATGTGCAAGCTTGTAAGATGACTATCAAACAAGAGGTTAATTAAAAAGAGTAAATTAGTTAACTATCGCAAGTCTAACTTAACCCGAATAATTAATCTAGTGAATATAATTAAATTAGACAATTGGTCACTGTTTGAGTTAGTTTATTTGCTAAGGATTAGGGTAGTGAACACGAATCTAATCACTTGAATCGGTAACCAACGAAAGAATTAATCCATTGCACTATTACCTTGAAATCAACCATAGAGTTAACCAAGTTGAACTAAACAGAAGTTCCTTTCCAATTATTGAATCTAGTTAAATCGTTATTTTCTAGTTTTAAATTAGTAATAGTTAGTAAGTTTCTAGTCTTGTAAAACTAGAGAAAAACCCCTAATTTCTAATTAAATTAGATTAAATTAGTTTTTAGTTTAATTTGCCGTTCCCTGTGTTCGATACCCTGCTTATTTAGCTATACCACAATTGATAGGTTAGTATCATACACTTGCAAATACTCGAGAATCAGGGTGTTCTAAGAATTGAACCCATCAACCCATTTAAATACCAGAAAGTAAAATACTATGGCATCACCATTTTCACGGCCATAAAAGAACGATTTGTTTATGGTTTATTTTTAAAATCAGAGTATACTTTTAAAGAAAAGTGTTGCAGAATTTGTTCCTAGAAAAACATGATAATGATATTATCAAAGCATTTCCGAAGAAATGTATTAGTTTATATTAAAACTTTGGGATGTAATCATTAATACAAAAACATAAGCATAAACAGACTTTACATTCATTTACACTAGTGATTTACATCTCCTTTAATCTCTCAGTGTAATGTAGCTTCATATCGACACCTGTGATACAAATAAACTGAGTGGGTCAGGTTGGGAAACCTGGTGAGTACAGAGGGATTTCAGTCCCACAATGCTATATCATATATATATATATATATATATATATATATATATATATATATATATATATATATTAGAACTCACAAAATATACAATTTCACCATATATATAAGCAACTTTACCCCACCCTATCGATTCTCACAACGACACAATCTATACTCTAAAATTAACCTTTTTACCTAATCCATACTCCCATATCTAAAATTTACCTAATCCATACTCCCGAATCGGGTAAGTCTGATCCGTACTCCCTGATCTAAAAGTTACCTCTTTACCTAATCCATACTCCTGGATCGGGTATGTCTGATCCATACTCCCGGATCTAATAACAAGTAACTACGTCCTAACCATACTCTCGGACTAAGGACAACTGACTAAGTCTAATCCATACTCTCAAATCAATGACAAGTTTTAAAGTTATTCCCTCCGTGTATATCTCACTTGTACTCACAAGGAGATACTACCCAATAACCCTCTTAATTTATTTAGGTCTACTCTGTATCCTAAATCATCATATATTTATTAGATATGCTCTTAACACGTATTTTAGGCAGTATCAAATATTCCACACATAAACATATAATTTAATACTTGTATTAAAATCATGTTCATGAAAGGGACTATGTACTCACTTGATTAGGTGGTGATTCCAAATTGGACAGTGCTTCGCTTCGAGGAAACGGAGTGGTTTGCTTGAAAACCAAACTCTGCAGGGGCATAGTTTCCAAACCGAAAAAATCTTTTTCTTGGAGCTTTCTGGCGCTCTGGGGTTTTTCCTAGGCTTTGGGGGTGTTTGGGAGGTTTAGAGAGAGATTAGAGAGAGAAAGAATGAGTGGAAGATATGAGAGATAAGGTTGGACCCGCACCTCCTTATTTAGGCCGAAGCCTCGGTCTACGATGGGCGTTCCTGCGGAGGTACGCGGGGCGTACCCTCGTACGCAGCGTGTAGGAGAGGTGCGCAAGTAGTGAGGTTCGTACAACGCATGTCATCCTGCGGCTAGAACAACGTGGCTAACTTCGGACTCTAAGAACGCTGAGCGTACCTTTGGTGTACGCTGGGTGTACTCGGTATGCAAGGCGTCCGAAGGACTATGCGGGGAGGATTCAATCATTTCGATATTTTCATTATGTACAAATTCAATCGTTTGCACACATCAAAGTGCAAATTCAATCGTTTCGATATTTTCATTATGTACTAGTTTAGTTTGTTATGATAAGGTTATGTTTGTTTAAAGGTTACACTAAAATGGGGGAGGATTGTTGATGAATTTAGTGTCACCATGTCATTTTATGTAACTGGAACTAACATGTGAGCTAAGGGGTTTAATAATTTATACTCTAACATATGTATGAGTTTGTGCAGAGTGCACGCATGTATAAGATTGAATTAGAAGTCGGTTTGACGACAATTCGGGGGACTGGGGGCATCGCCCCTGGGTCCGGGGTTTCCAAAGGGGTAATGCGCCTAGCGGAGTCTAAGGGGGAGAGCCCCTGGCTGGGGTCCCCTTAGGAGAAACCATATATCCTCATTAAAATCCGTTAGTTTTGGAAACCCTAAATCCTCATTAAAATCTGGATTTCCCTGGCTTGCTTCCAAAGCAACGCATGACGGCCCACCCTAAGAGAAACCTTAATCTCGTTTATTATATAAACATCTCTTCTCTTTGACAAGAGATACATGAAATTCTTAAGCTCTCGTTTTCATCAAACAAACACAGAATCCTTCTAGTAATTTGGCTTACGACTTCTGTGCCTAGAATCGTAAGTGTCCTCTTAGATTATCTTAGGCTGGATTTTTTGCAACCCAGGAATATGGTAGAAATATTAGTTCGGAAAGTGTTCTCACGATCCAAGTGGTATCCAGATGTCCACTACAAACCTTATTTTTCCAACAAATATGGGTGTGGAGAAGGGAGGAGCGTTATCAAAAGTCGGGGCAAGGAGTAGAAGAAGGAATCTAGGGCAAGGAGAAGGAAAAGATGAGAATTGCCAAGGTGAAGGTAGGCTGCTTAAGCTGCATTGCTTGAAGACAATGAGGAGGAAGAGCGTTTGAAGGAGGAATAGTTATGTGAGGGAAACAATGGTTGAAGGAGGAGACATTATATTTTATCAGGGCACAAATGTCAGATTCCATAAAAAGGTTCAGTCGGTCTCTTTTTCCTTTAGGACCGAGTCAACATTTTTTGGACCGAGTCAGCGTCAGAAGCAATACGAACATGTATTAAACATGCTGACCGGACCAAATCAGCCAAGAACAACTTACCGAACCCAGTCAGCAAGGTATCAAACAACCCCTAAATGTGTTTTTTTGAAGGGCTTGGTTCATTATTTGTAAGTCCCTAATTTGCCTGTGTATCAATCAGATCCGTTTGATGGTGCGGAATCCCAATCAAACGGATGATGTCAGATCAAAATAGAAGAGAATGAGAAGAAGAATAATATGAATCTCTGTATGAATTGATTAGAATTAATGTTCCAGATACAAAAGATTCACACACATACGCTCCTTGTTTCTCTCTGGCCGTAAACTCCTTCTAGTTCATCAATCTGTACTCCTCACCCTAACACCTCTATTTATATTTGGAATATGGGTCGGATAACACATGGGTCGTAAATGAGTTTACGGCCGTAAGGTGTTTACGGCCGTAAACTCAGCCGTAAACTAGACCATAAATTCATAAATATTACAGAAAAATACAATTGCCCAGAAAAGTAAAGTATAAACCATATTTTGACCCAACAATCTCCCCCTTGGTTTATAGCTTTCTTTTCTTAATTGACCCAACAAGCTCCCCCTAAAAAGTAGCTGGCTCTTCTTGTCAATCTTCAATGAAAGCTTGGCTTCAGCCTTAACCTTCGATTTCTTCATAGCATCAGGATGAACATATGAATCTTCAATGAATGACTTCATCTTGAGCACTTGAGGTTTTCTTCAGAATTTGGCATTGAACGCACATTGGGTGAAGAGGCTTGACGTACTGATTCTTGAAAGATAGCGCTTTCAGCTTGAGAATCTTCAGAGAGAACATCAGAGAGAACAAATCTTTTAGATCACTTCAGCAGGTACAAAGATAGCAGCAGACTGATTGAGGAGGCTTCAATGCAATCTGTCACATAATCTTCAACTGTAGCTTCACCTTGCTTCTAGGGTTGAAGGATTGAATGTTGAAAGAATAATCTTCATTTCTTGCTCCTTTAAATGTGAATTCTTCGATGCTCACGGACGAGGCTTTGGCTCAGAAATCTTCAACACAAACTCCATGAGTCTTATCTATACCTGAAATCACTATTCAAGACAAAAACAAAAATAAAAGAAAACTTAGCACACAAATTAAAATAGAAACAAAAATATTTTTTTTTTGGATTTTTTATTTTTCTGAACAAGAAATAAAACAGAAATAACACTATTTTTGGATTTTTAATTTTTTTGATTTTTCTTTGATTTTTGAATTTTTATTATTATTTTTTTTATTTTCATTATTTTTAATTTTTAATTCTCCCTAATATTTAAATTAGAAGAAACTATGACAAATTTAACAAAAATAAAAATGATATCTAACTTTAAGAGTGATTTGGGATCATTCATCTGACGACGACCAGGGATATTGTTGTCCACCTAAATTGAGCAGCAAGATCTATAGACAATCTGTATGAGTTCAATTTTAAGTGTACTGGAACGTGTTTCCCGCTTCCTAATATGCCCCAGCCATCAAGAACTTCCAGAGTACTCCTTACACCGGGTGAGCACTTACACCGGGTGAGCAGACAACCATTCAGAGAGAGAAGAGATTCAGAATTCTATTGCTAACTACTTCAGAGGGGTTGAGAAGAAGAAGGTTGCATATGTTGTGTACCAGGTCGGATTAGAAGTCGCGCAAAGGAGACAGCATATGGCTAACAGATAAGAAGTATTTCACACACATATATATATAGCCTGCAGAGAAATAGAGTTGCATATGTTGTGTACCAGGTCGGATTAGAAGTCGCGCAAAGGAGACAACATATTGCTAACAGACGGAAAGAAAGAAAATGATATTCTACAGACCTAATTTATCGGAATTTACCAGTCGCCCCATCCTACCGGAATTAAGGACAGAATCCGCACATCAAGGAAAAGTTAAGCCACGGTTCCAAGTACGGGTTCAATTAATGTGACTGGTAGATTCTCATGTATATCTCCCTGCTCATCCTATCCGAGCGTCGTGAGATCAGGTTAAACGGATCTAACTAGGTCAAAGTTCGTCAAGTCCTTAAATTCATTAGGTTCAACTTTCCTAGTCAAGTCCATTTAAAATCTTTCATGCCTACCAGCACATCGAGTACAGAGCGTAGACGATTCAACTTAGGTACGTTACGCCGATTCAGGTTGCCCTTTATCACTTGTTAATTTCATTTCCCATCACAGTACTTACAACCGAAGTTGTCAACAATAAATTTTAAAATGCTGAACATAAATGACACTATTTTTGGATTTTTTATTTTTTATAATTTTTTGTTGTTTTTGGATTTTTATTTCTCCCCCTAAATTTGTGCATGGGTGAGAATACGAAACAAAATAATACACAAATTTTAAATTATCCTAAAACAAAAAATGAAAATGTAAACTAATAAAACCAAAAATAAATTGAGAAAAGAAAAAGAAAAAGAAAAAACTTAATCCTCAAAACGTATCATTTTCAGAAATCCGACAAGCACATCGAAACGAGCTTTGTTAAATGGCTTTGTGAACAAGTCCGCCACATTGTTATCAGTGTGGACTTGTTCGATTCGAATTAAAGATCGTTCATAACAGTCTCTGATAAAATGATTTTTAATGTCGATGTGCTTGGTTTTAGAGTGTTGGACTAAGTTTTTAGCTATTTGAATTGTCGTTTCATTATCACAATAGATAGGGGTTTCGAAGTAATTCAAACCGTAGTCCAACAGCTGATGTTGGATCCAGATAACTTGAGAACAGCAAGCTGATGCAGCAACGTATTCCGCCTCTGTTGTTGAAGTCGAGACATTGTGCTGTTTCTTGTATTGCCATGAAACTAATCTGTCACCTAAGTATTGACATCCTCCTGAAGTTGATTTCCTGTCAAGCTCACAGCCTCTATAATTACTGTCAGTAAAAGCATAAAGATCAAATTCAGAATTCTTCGGATACCAAAGACCCAATTTAGGGCTTCCTTTGATATACCGAAAAATTCTTTTAACAGCAATAAGATGAGAAAGTTTAGGATTAGCCTGATATCGTGCGCATTATCAATCAGATCCGTTTGATGGTGCGGAATCCCAATCAAACGGATGATGTCAGATCAAAATAGAAGAGAAGGAGAAGAAGAATAATATAAATCTCTGTATGAATTGATTAGAATTAATGTTCCAGATACAAATGATTCACACACATACGCTCATTGCCGTAAACTCCTTCTAGTTCATCAATCTGTACTCTTCACCCTAACACCTCTATTTATACTTGGAATATGGGTCGGATAACACATGGGCCGTAAATGAGTTTACGACCGTAAGGTGTTTACGGCCGTAAACTAGACCATAAATTCATAAATATTACAGAAAAATACAATTGCCCAGAAAAGTAAAGTATAAACCATATTTTGACCCAACATTATTTGTTGTTTTAGATTTTTTTTTACTTTTAACTTTTCAAAAAAATCAAAAAAAAAAAAAAATACCAAAAGATGTGTGGGAAATACAAAATTCTTTCCAAAGTAATTTTTTGTAAAGTAGAAAAAGATGGGTTTTCAAAAATGAAAGTGTGACTTTTAGCTTTCAAAAATGAAAGTAATTTTTTGTAAACAACAACATTATTTGTTGTTTTATATTTTTTTTACTTTTAACTTTTCAAAAAAATAAAAAAAAAATACCAAAAGATGTGTGGGAAATACAAAATTCTTTCCAAAATAATTTTTTGTAAAGTAGAAAAAGATGGGTTTTCAAAAATGAAAGTGTGACTTTTAACTTTTCAAAGCAAGAAATATAGGTCAAACACTTTTTAAAAACAACTTTTGGCTTTTCCCTCCTCAAAAACTAAAGTCAAAAAGAAATTTTACAAAAAAAAAACTTTTGAGCTTAAAAAGTAATCTCAAAGACCCCCCTTAACTTCTTGTTTAATAGCTTTATTTATTTAAAATTCTATTTTTGTCGGGCATAGAAAAAGAAAGAAAATACAACACTCTAAAAGGGTGCATTTAATTATAGAAAAAATGATTTATTTTTTGGAATTTTTTTTGTGACGAAAAATGAGAATTTGGGAAACGCATTTAGTGCAATAATTTTTTTTAAATTTACCACTTTTTAAAATTAAAGACTATAAAAATTTTAAAAAATAATAATTATTGTTTTTTATATTTTTCTAACTCCAAATTTTTCTATAATATTAGTAGTTTGATGGATTTCTCATTTAATAAAGTTAGGGTCGTATGTAAATTGATGAATTATTTTTCTTTGTGTTTCAACACTGAATTAAGATTCATTTGTTGACTTTATGTGCTTGTTGGGTATTTTTCTTAGTTTTATGTGCTTTAAAAAAATTGCAAGAAAAAAGTTTCAGTCTCAGCAAGGAATTTTTAGTTTTTATTTTAAACAAAAAAAAAACTTTGAATCCAAAAACTATTGCAGATAGTTTTTTTCGGATTTAAAAGTTAAAACTTATTTTTGTCAAACACTTCTGCATAAATAAAAATCACAACTCCAAGCTACCAACTACTTTTATCAAAGATGCCCTTAATAAGAAAAACTTGTTATGTTTAATATCGGGGACATGATAGAATAAATTGTACCGCAATTCATATACCAATTGAGACTATAGTGTATTGGACACTTTGGGACACGCTATCAATCTCATGTTTTTATGGAAGACATGAATGCCTAAGACATAGAAAAAGTAAAAACAATAAAAAAAAAGTCCTACAAAGTTCGTCCAATCTTCACCGGTACAATTTTATGTTAAAAAAAACACTCATAGTTTCAAAACATACCACCCTTATTAAGAATTAAATATTGATAAAAAAAATCTCCTTTAGTTGGAAGATTAAAGAATAATGATCATAGTACTAGAACAAATTGGATAATCAAGCAAGTGATTGGAGAGGAGAAAACGATATAAACTATAAAGAATAAAATATATGGACGGCCTCGTAGTCGTAAATAAAAGAAAATAAAAATAAAAGAGAAGGTGCATGAATGAAGCATCCATCAAAATCTCTCGAAGCAAATTGGTGGGGTTGATTTATAATATATTATATGTAAAACTTTTGTCTAATGATATTCTTAGATTTGATCATTGATTGTGATTAGTGATTACATCCAATGTATGATATCGCAACTACACAACAAATCTTATGGCAAGTCTTGATCAAACTTTCTTGCAAATGGCCAAGTGTTGCCCCTTTTATATTTTTCTTTACTTGCAACATGGTGAATGGATTCTAGTCTTTAAACCCATCTTAATCATGCTTTTGTTGCAAATTTGTTATAATATTTATTTGATTTTAAAAGCAACTCGTTTGGAGTGAGTGTTAGTTGTGTGGATTAATGTATTTATAGTTTTAGCTTAAAATTTTTACTGAAAATTATTTGATAACAACAAATTTAGAACAACATAAAATCTCAATCAATGCATTTTGTAATTTTGAAGCAATATGAAAATAGTTTGATATATACTATAAAATCAGAACCATGATCAATATATTTAAAGTTTTGATGTAAAGTATTACTAAATGTTGGATTGATATATACAATGGTATAAAAAGACATTAAGTTTTTTATATTATTTTTTCGATTTTGATAATCCATTATTTTTTTCGAATTTAAATATGATTGATTTCCAATTATGTTCAATGTTGATCTTTTTTCCTATCAGTTTCTGATTGCATGATTTCTAGCTAAGGAAGCATGTTAGTGTAGCACAAATATTTCATGATGACAATATATGGTGACATATTTGGGTGTAAATAAAAACTTTCTTGCAAATGGCCAAGTGTTACTTTTTTATATTTTTCTTTACTTGCAACATGGTGAAGGGATTCTAATCTTTAAACTCATCTTAATCATGCTTTTGTTGCAAATTTGTTATAGTATTTATTAGATTTTAAAAGCAACATGTTTGGAGCGAGTGTTAGTTGTGTGGATTAATGTATTTATAGTTTTAGCTTAAAAGATTCACTGAAAATTATTTGATATATACAACAACTAATTTAGAACAACATAAAATTTCAATCAATGTATTTTGTAATTTTGTAACAAAAGAATCATTGAAAATATGAAAATAGTTTGATATATACTACAAAAATAGAATCACGATCAATGTATTTAAAGTTTTGGTGTAAAATTATTACTAAAAGTTGGATCGATATATATATATATATATATATATATATATATATATATATATATATATATATATATATATATATATATATATATATATATATATATATATATAAAAGGGTATAAAAAGATATTAAGTTTATTATTTTATTTTTTCGATTTTGACAATCCATTATTTTTTTCGATTTTAAATATGATTGTTTTTCAATGTTGATCTTTTATTCCTGCCAATTTCAGGTTACATGATTTCTAACTAACAATGCATGTTAATGTAGCACAAACATTTCATGGTGAGAGTATCTGGTGACATCACATTTAGGGTGTAAAAAAAAACTAACATGCAGTAAATTTTGTAATAGTTATCCAAAATGTAGTGACTTTTACACAATTTAGTTTTATCGTCAAAAAATATAGTGTTTTTTTTTTTAGACATCATGAACTTGGCACCTACGTCTCTGTTTCACCATTCATGCTTCATGTTTGAACCTACCTCAAGTGCCCCTAACTGCCACCATGTCACCTTTATTCTACACACCTATCAATTACATGCATCATGCCCTTGTATATTATGAGGTCTTATTGCAAAAAAGCCCACATAACCACACCCACCATGCTCATACACATTTACACATATTGTTTACCTTTAAAACCATTTGGTAGCCTCATTTCCCTACCTCTACTTATGTTTTTATTACCCTCGTTTAATCATCAATAGATCAGAAAACATCATTGCATCACGTATGCTTAAACACCTTCTTCCTAATAACAATCTAGTTGAAAATAAGAATATAATGCTCGATTCAAAACACTTTATAGATTCATGTGTTAACTTAAGATATGATGTAAATAACCACTATAATCATTTGCCATCTTCTTCACATACTTTTTAATCAGCGAATTGAAATTTATGAAATATACATTAAAACTTATGGAGTATGCTTGTTAAGACCACTGTTGTACACGATTTTAAACAAATAAAATATAAAATAAACTGCTTTTTTGCACTAACAGATAGTACGGGTAAGCAGGGTCGGACCTCAGGGACACGTCCTAACGTTTATACCTCTTTGCGCAAGGTATGAACTAATTCTTGATAATGCCATTACATAAAAAAAGGGGGGGGGGGATTTTTTTTTTTCTGAAAACTAAACAATAGAAATTGAAAATGACAAGAAAATGACCAAATGTGAAGTGATGAAAATTCAAATAAGAGAAAGCAATTCCAGTTTCGCGGTGACTCCCCTAATCATATAATTAACCTTCAACACAATATTTGACTATGCACTTGTTTAAATTGGTACTAAGGTTCATTAACAAGCTCTAATTACCTTTATTACAAAAATCATTTAATCAAAATAAGTTCTTTGAATTAAACCTAACTTTTAACCAAATTAATCAAGCAAGCTCTTGATCAACAAAGAAAAGTTGCATTAAACACAGTGTAATTTCCCAGTAAAGTTCAATACCTCTCATAAGCTCGGAGGCGTTAAAACTTGTTTGATCAATCCATATTAGACTTAACCCTAATCTTAGAATTAATCCAATATATGTCACTTTTACTAATCAATCTAGACAATTACGGATCTAAACAATTAGATGACTAGAATGATTCACAAACAATTCAAGTGGCCAACCAAAATCGAAATCAGAATCAAACACTCAATTTTAACACATGACTGATCAAACTAAACAGTAATCATAGTCAAACATAGTGCTTAATGATTAATCATACAAGAAGGTTACGTCTTGCGAAACTGAAATCTGAGTTTTTAGCCTGACATGGCTAAAAACGGGTTACAAACGATGAAAATAAACCCTAAACAGTAAATCTTACTAAACTATGACTTGGAATCGAATCGTATCCTTTAGACCTGCGTTCTTCACTTGAAAACCTCTGTAAATCACCTCTGAATCGCCAGGAATCGCCAATTAGGGTTACTGGAAGGGTATCAGGTTGTATTTATACGTCTAGCTGTCAAAACACCGTACCTACGACCGCAAGGATAAAACCTGCGATCGCATGTATCACCTAAAAGTACGTCACATAATTTTTTAATGAAGTACGTTGCTATTTCGACGCAATTTGACCAACCTACGATCACAAGTATCTCCTTTTCTCAACTGATGAATTTTTTGGCTCGACAAATCCTCGTAAGCAACCTGCGATCGCAAAGGGAACCTGCGATCGGAAGGACAAAGCCTGCGATCGCAAGCTGCTTCTTCTGGCTGTTTTGGTCGTCGTTCCTCCTTCCAAACAGTTCCTGATCGTTTCACGACATCCCTCCTTAGTATAAACTCCAACTAAGCTCCAAAGCATCAACAAACGCATCCCGAACTTGCGCAATCATCCATGTGCTCCAAATCGCCCTGAAAAATCATAACAAACGTGAGCAGTACGGACATTCTACAAAATAATCATGAAACACAAAATACATAGGAAGAATCGGGAATTAGTTAGATTTTTATAATGAAATGCGTAGGAAATTGTGCTAAAAGATGCATATAAAATGCATCTAACAATGCTCTTGATGTAATATCCATTTTTACATATGTCCCTATCCTACTTCAATAATGGATTTTGTGAAGTCTATTGTAAGTCTTTGAGAAAATTTTAATTTAGAGTCTTGACATACTCTTTGGTGTTACTTACAAACTTGCCAAAGGCTTAGCTTTTATCGGTCGACCGTTGGATCTATATTACATATATGCAATATACATCCCCACGGTCTTTAATATATCACTCACTCACTCCCTATCTCCATTTCTCTCTCTCTCTCTCTCTCTCTCTATATATATATATATATATATATATATATATATATATATACACACACACACACACATACACACACTTTTTCTATGTGGAACCAAAAGATCAAAACATTTGTAATAATGAGTGTTCGGGTAATGTTGACAAATGCTAGAAGAAAGCTCAAAGAATTGTATATTGGTGTCCCTAATTATTTTGTAAATCTATCTTTTCAAGATTTTGTATAACTTTCATAGAATATATCCAAGGCGACGATCGACAAAAAAGAATGAAGCTCGCTACCTACCAAGAAATTGGATTCAATATCTCAATTATGCACCCACAAACACAACCACTTTTCACCATAATATTTAGCCAAGGTTTCCAGTCTTAATTTTAGTAGATACTTAGAAGCATCCTCCATTACTCTGCCACATTACAATTTTATGATTGTGTTTAATCATCAATAGATCACAAAACATCATTGCATCACGTATGCTTAAACACCTTCTTCCTAATAACAATCTAGTTGAAAATAAGAATATAATGCTCGATTCAAAACACTTTATAGATTCATGTGTTAACTTAAGATATGATGTAAATAACCACTATAATCATTTGCCATCTTCTTCACATACTTTTTAATCAGCATATTGACATTTATGTAATATACATTAAAACTTATGGAGTATGCTCTTGATGTAATATCCATTTTTACATATGTCCCTATCCCACTTCAATAATGGGTTTTGTGAAGTCTATTGTGAGTCTTTGAGGAAATTTTAATTTAGAGTCTTGACATACTTTTTGGCGTTTCTTATAAACCTACCAAAGGCTTAGCTTTTATCGGTCGATCGTTGGATCTATATTACATATATGCAATCTACATCCCCACAGTCTTCAATATATCACTCACTCACTCCTTATTTCCATTTCTCTCTCTCTCTCTCTCTCTCTCTCTCTATATATATATATATATATATATACACACACACACACACACATACACACATTTTTTCTCCGTGGAACTAAAAGATCAAAACATTTGTAATAATGAGTGTTCAGGTAACGTTGACCGATGCTATAAGAAAGCTCAAAGAATTGTATATTAGCGTCCCTAATGATTTTGTAAATGACGATCGACAAAAAAGAATGAAGCCCACTACCTACCAAGAAAATGGATTCAATATCTCAATTATGCACCCACAAACACAACCACTTTTACCATAATATTTAGCTAGGGTTCCCAGTCTTATTTTTATTAGATACTTAGAAGCATCATCCACTACTCTGCCACATTACAATTTTGCGATTGTGTTTTTGTGTTAGCGTAATTAATGTTAGTGCATCTCACATCACAATATTTTTTTTTCTAATAAAAGTATGAATATGTTAACTTTTTAGCTATTTAATTTAGTGTTTGTAAGAAAGATATAATATGTTTGATCCTCTTAATATTCCTGACTTTTCAATAAGGGGCTCTTAGTTAGACTGTTTTCTTAGAGACGTGTTAACGAGTGCCCTGGTTCTGAGGATGATAATGAGCTATGTATTCTCTTATGTAATGAAAGGTACGCCGTTTAAAAATACTTCCCTGTATTTATGAACTCCCATTTGTTTGCGAATATTTTTGGTTAATCACTTGATAAACTTTGTATCAATAAAAACTTGGAACTTTCATATTATTTCGGTTCAAAGAATGTGAAAATTAGATTTACAATGGGAATGTGAAAATTAGATTTACAATGGATCGTAGTTGTTAAAGTATCAGTATTGATATTAAGTTCTTACAATTCTAATATCATAGAAATGAAAACAATCATGATCATGCTATACTATAATCTACATGAAGCAAGATTTATGAGATATTTGGATTCCGACTAGTTTTCAACAAAAATTATAATTCACGTGTAAGAAATCAAAGTTTATTACACTAGACGTCTTATCAACATCAAATTATAATGTATAATGCATACTCAAGGTCTTGTGAGTAAATTTAAATACGAGTTCATTTTGATAGGATATTCTAATCTTGATCTAATATTCCAAAACATAAAAAAAAAAAATGTTAGTTAAGATTTTTATCTTGACAAGACATTATTTTTGATGAAATAGTCAACAATGCAATTTAATACAAAAGATTATTATACGTTGTCTATCATTCTTGAAACAAGTGATGATAAGTGATGATAAATATGTTCAACTAATTCCAAAACACAAATGATTGACTTACAAGGCTATTGATTTATATACCACACGCTTTATAAACATTCATTCTAAAACAAGTAGACATTAAAAAACCCATAAATAGACAGAAAATCACACATATATGGATATGGTGTGTGCCGCAAGCGTAGGCCGCCGGCGACACAACTTATTTCGTCAACCTTACCACAACCACCCCATTAACACGAGTCTTACCTTTTATATAGGAACTAATTAAACTCAACTCACTCACTCAACTCAGTTTATTCGGAAACAACTCAGATGATAACCGGGAAGTCATCCAACGTCCAAACATCACCTGCTGACTCACCACCGAGTCCACCAAACTGAGTCAACTCATGATCAAGACCCAAGAACGTCTCAAGGTTCGAGATCTGTTCCTTGAATTCGTGCTCATCAGCCACACTGTTCGAGTAGTAAGATTGTTTTTGGAACTGGTCGTAACTCAGTAATGTAGGTGGTCGTGGTGATGGTGGTACATGGACGGTTGACTGAGTCGACTCAGTGCGCAGCTTCTTCGCCGGTGGTAATGGAAAGTTGAGCTTGGCCTTACCACCTCTGATACGTTTGGCTGCTTCATCGTAGGCTTGCGCAGCTTCTTCAGCGGTGTTGAATGTACCGAGCCAGACTCGGACACCCTGCTGTGGGTCTCGGATCTCCGCCGCCCATTTTCCCCATGGCCGCTGCCTGATCCCTCTGTACTTGTTCTTCCTCGCTTTTGGCTTCTTCTCGATAGGTTGTGATTTTTCTGAAATTAAAAAAAAAAATTGTTAATCTTTTGGTTGTCGTCGATATCTTTTTTCAATCATTGGTAGTTATAACTTATAACAATGATGATAAGTTTTAATAATGGAAAACAACATGGATAAATTTGATCGCCTTTTCAAGTTGTTTCTACATTCAATGTCTATTGTCAAACCCTGATTTTAAAATTTCAAATTGTTTGTTTTAAAATATTAAAAGTTAATAACTTGTTTTCTTTTTATGAAAATTATAATTTTGGGCTTGAAGATTCCCAAATTAGACAAATTAGTTACCAAAAATCTGGTAACAGATCCAAAATCTGTAAATCCAGTTGTTTGTACGTCATTGAACTCAATAAAAACAAAATTCTAGCTTCCATTTGCTTAAAGTGTAGCTTTACTTTTCTCTGAAGAAACTTGGATTAAAAAATAAATTCAAAATCAAACAATAACCACAGAAGGTATCGATTAGATGTTAGAATATGAATACAAGAACAAAATATCGAAAAACAAACGGAGATTCCTTAGTAGAATGTGTCAATGGCGTGTTATTCGATGCAACCTGTTAAAGTTTCATCAAATACACAGTGTGTATGTGTTTAAACATGGTGGAGCTGATACCTTCGTTAAAGATTTTTTTGTGCTTTGAAATAGTTTTGTTCTTGATAGCAACTTCAGTGGTGGAAAGTAGTGTTTGTGGTTTGAAATCCCAGCCGAAGAGATCGGAGGTGTCGAACTCGGACCAGAGATCGTCGGCTGACAGCTTCCTTTCGCGGTTGAAGACGGCATCGGCGTCAGAGATTATTGCTCCACCGCACATTTTTGGTGTTGTCAGAGAGAGAAAAGGGGAAATGCAAATGGCTTCATGAAGTCGCTCATTTATAGAGTGGACAGTTACAAAGAAAGTAATCAGGGGGAAAAAGACAAAAACAACCTTCTCTCAGTCTCATTTACTTGTCATATTATTATGGATTATATATATTAAAACGTGTGAGACTTTAATATGAAATTTAATTCAAAGTTTGAATTTATAAGAAAAATCAGAAAAATTTTGAATTATTAAAATTAGTGAGACTTTAATGTATTGAATACATTACATATATAAATCATTTCTAATAAATACCTTACATATATATTACCTTACATATTAAATGTAAAATTTTAATTTAATAAAATGAAAAATACAATAAAATGACAAGTGGAAAATAGAAAATTTTAAAAATTCTAGAAAATATCATGTGTCCAAATAAATAAGAAGAGGACATGTGGCAAAAAACTTTCATTTATTATAGTAGAAACTTCTATAAGTTTTGGATTTCACGATTCAGCCACAGTACTTTGCTATGAATTTCATTTGCAACCCATCGATAGATAATGTCGTTTTTTTCCTTTACTTAGTTGTTCTGTCATTGTCATATTGGACACAAATTCTATTGTTTTTATTTGTCGTCTTGATTTCAGGCTCTCTAAAAACATCGAAGCTTCAAATGTTGCATCAATCTGACGCTCATGAAGTACTTTTGCACAACAACCAATCATTGGCGACACCAATAACTTTCAGGTCAGTGAAGTTTCCTTTGTTTGCGTTTCCAGTTGGTCTAATTTATATCGAATGACATTGTCTTCTTCTATTTGTTGATTATAGTTCTCATATAGAGTGGACAGTTACAAAGAAAGTAATCAAGGGGGAAAAGACAAATAAAACATTCTTTCAATCTTATTTACTTGTCATATTATTATGGAGTATATATTAAACCAAAACTTCTTAAAAACGGTATAAATTTTGGATTTCACGATTTAGCCACAATACTTTGCTATGAATTCCATTTGCAACCCATTGATAGATAATGTCGTTTGTTTTTTTTCCTTTACTTTGTTGTTCTGTCACTGTCATATTGGACACAAATTCTATTGTTTTTATTTGTCGTCCTGATTTCAGGCTCTCTAAAAAAACTGAAGCTTCAAATATTACATCAATCAGACGCTCGTTAAGTACTTTTGCACGACAACCGATCATTAGCGACACCAATAACTTGCAAGCCTGTGAAGTTTCCTTTGTTTGCGTTTCCAGTTGGTCTGATTTATATGAGCCGTCAAACCATTGACCAAAAAGGTCCCTATACAGAATCAAGCAAAAATGTGAGCATGAAATAAAGAAAGCAATAAAAGATAGGGGTAAGACACATACCTATAACCACATTCGGTGTTGTACGGGCCTCATCGATGGTCATTTGAAATGCCCTGCTCTTCACCACAGTAGCCTCTGTCTTGCCTTGGCAGCCATCAGTAATCCTCAATGTGACCAGCGTAGGCACCGTCATAGCTCCTCCTGACAATCTCGGGCAATAAGCCTTTTTATGGCCAGTCTGATTGCAATGGAAGCAAATCAATGGGCTCTGGGGGCAATCCCTACTCATATGACTAGTTTGCCCACACTATAACAGCTCAAACCCGCTGATCGACACGCCCCACTATGTTGCTTGCCATACTTGTTGTAGCGGCCTCAGCCTTGCTGGCCCATAGAATGTGAATCAGAAACCTTGGGCTTCTCAGTCTGCCCCACAACAGTCTGCACCTGCTCTGGCTTACGCTTTGACCGAAGCTCCAACTCAATCTCCCGCTTATGAGCCCTCTCAATCATATCATTCATGGTCTTGCACCCTAAAAATCTCACAAACTCCCTGTTGTCATCCCTCAACATGTCATGATACCTCGTCTTCTTCATTTCCTCATCCACAACGTATTGCGGAACCAAAAGAGCCCTCTTTCGGAACATGGTGGTGATATCCGTCACAGTCTTGGTAGTCTGGCGAAGGTCCTGGAACTCCCTCACCAGCTGCTGCACCTCGATAGCCGGTGTAAACTCCCTCTGGAATCTCTAAACAAAATCCTCATAGGTCATCACTGCCACTGCCACTGCCGCTGTCCCAACAGCTCGGGTAACCTCCTCCCACAAGTCTCGTGCTCTGTCCCTCGGTAGGCAGGATGCAAATCCAACCTTTTCCCCCTCATGGAAAAAGCTCGTCCACGAGCATTCTCCATGTCAGCGATTCAGAGACGGCTAGCGATAGGATCCTTAACCCTGAAGAACTCAGGAGCTCCACAAACCTTGAACTTCCAAAATTGAGGGAGTTCAAGCTCCAATATGACCCGCAACAAACTCGACTCGAAAAGTCTTGAGTCTCTCATCCATCAGCTCCAAAATCCCTTCCTTGATGGTACCGAACAACACAATGTAACGCCCGGGTTTCAGGGCTAAGCATTTTTGTCAATGTAATAGTCTAGGTCAACTCTTGTAACTCTTTTTGAAGTAATAAAGATGAAATATTTGAGTACTATGTGAATTATGTGTGTTTATGTGTTTACTATTTTAATTATAAATGTATAATTAATAAAGAATAAAAATAAGCGTCAAAATTAAAGTGTGAGATAAGCCCGATATTTTTACATAAAGTTGTAGTGGTCGAAACAAGGATTCCGGGGATATAAGGAACGCCAAAATCCGAGTTATAACGAAGAAGTTATGACCCGTCAAAGTTTCACGACAGAACCGGCACGATACCGGAAAACGTAAATAGTAAATTTACGATAGAGCGAGATTTATCCTTAGTGATCTAAACGAAAGTCTTAGAATATGTTAAACTAAGAACATCGATAAAAAGAACGCCCAAATCTGACTTCGTATGAAGAAGTTATGGTTTTTCGAAGTTTCGGAATAGCAGTGTACAGCCCGAAATTCAAATATTAGATCGAGCGGTTTTTAGCCAACACAACCTAAACAAGAATCGAAGATCTCGTTAAGAGTAGCGTAACGAGAAAAAGATGGGCGAAAACAGACGTCGGATGAAGAAGTTATGAGGATTTAACGGACCAATCCTGTCCCGGCCTGTTAATAATATAAAATTTAAAATCGAGTCAAAATTAGCCGACAGAGTCTAAACGAAAGTTGTAGAGTACGTCCCCACCTTCACGTGGATATAAAGAACGTCGAAAACAGAGCTCGTATGCGAAAGTTACGAATTTTTAAAGTTGAGTATGCAAATTGCGAAATCTGATGCGAGATAGATGACGTGGCCTCATCGCAGCCGTCCATCGCCGATCACAGAGCGCCCTTCGGATCACGCCACGTCGCCTCGCTTCGCCTTATGCCCCGCGTCGGAGTTCGGTACGCCCAGCGTACCCTCGGTCCTTATCCTCTTCCGAAGTGCGAGCTAGCAACCCCATCCGAACTACGCCCATCGTAGCTGCTGAACGCGCAACGTAGTCCGAGCTGCTGAGCGCCTGTAAAAGGCTGCGAAGGTTTCTGAGTTTTTCACAACATTTCCTTTCTCTCTCTAAATTACTTTCTCTCCCTATCCCATTTTAACCCCCTAAACCCTAGGAAAAACCCCTTAGCACCCTAAGGAAGCCCTGAGGCTCCCGGAGTCCCAAGAAAAAGGAGTCTTTCGGTTTCGAAACGCTGCTCCAATTAAGTTCCGGTTTTCGATAAAATTCGCTGTAAGTGTGCTACGCTTACGCAATTTTTAATATAGCTTTCAAATAATTATAGGAATGGTATTAGGTCCTTAAAATAATTATTTGGGCTATTATTATGAGTTATATTGAGTATCAGACTATTAATTTGTCGCGGTTATCGTTAGACTAAACCCTAGTGGTATCAATACTAGGTTTTATCGAAGGAATATCGTTTTGAGAGTATCAAAGCGTTGTCCGAGTGCTGAGTTACCACCTTTCAAGTGAGTGCATAGTTACTTTCAGCTTACACATAGATATGAAGTATTTTATATGTGTGCATATTATCTGAATACTTGCTATCTATGTTGGATGAACGTTTTATACATGTTTTCATTGATTTAAACTGTATATGTATTTTATATCTACAAAATGTGTTGGGTAAAACATGGGTAGATGTAATAGTTGCTGTGTGACAAAATAAAATAATGAGAGGCCTCGTTATAGATGTTATTGATGATCTAGTCATCTAGCGGAGTATAGATGACGACCACGGACTATTCTAGACAGTCTAGTGGAACACTAGCAGGCTCGCAACCTGTAGGTGTTTATTCGAACTGTGTGTTTATTTGAACTGTGTGCTCACCAGATGTACTCCATCCCCCACATGGTTGCCTTAAGGACATTTATTGCTGAGGAATCCCCTTAGCAGTAGTGTCCGTCCCGATGATAATCCTCAGGATAGGTCCCTTATAATAGATGCTTAGGGACGTAATGTGAGGATAACAGGAACGGGTAATCGGGTTTGTTTAATTTAATGAAGTTAATAAACTTATTTATTGTGGGTTGAAAACCCTATGTGCTCACCAGGCTCCCAAGCCTGATCCACTCAGTTTTATGTATTACAGGTAGTGGCGCTTGAGCATAGATATGATGTTTGGACGAGGGATTACGGATATAGGCATGTAGATATGAAATAATGTAGTAAGACTTATATTGTACTGTTTATGCTTTTGATCTGTACGAACATGACATCCCAAGTCTTTTAATGAAATACATTTCTATGGAAATGCTTTTGATAAATCTTTATCATATATTGTTTTGGGACAAATTCCGCAACACTTTTATTTAAAATGTTACTCTGATTTTTAAACAAAGCATAAACAAACTGGTCTTTTCTGGCCGTAATTTTGGGGATGTCACACATAAGGGTAGTTGTGACATCCCCAAAATCTCGGCCAGAAAAGACCGATTTTCATTTATGCTTTTAAATATTTTCAGAGTAAATCCTTTTGATTTGAAAGAGTTGCGGAATTTGTTCCCAAAAACAAAACATGATAAAACATTGTTTACCGAAGCATTTCATAAAAGAAATGTAATTTCATTATAATCAAAACTCGGGGTGTCATGTTCCGATACAGACCAATAAGCATAAACGAATACATTACAAGTCATATAACAAATATAAACATATGCAGACTTGTAAACAAAACAACTTGATGGTTCATCCATCTCATGCCCTTCCGCCACTACCTGTAATACAATTTAAAACTGAGTGGGTCAGGCTTGGGAGCCTGGTGAGCATATAGGGTTTTCAACCCACAATAAATATCATATTTAATTTTCACCAACCAACAATAACCCAATTACCCATTCCCGTTATTCTCACTTTAATGTCCCTAAAACAACTAACATAAGGGACCTAGTCTAAGAATATTTCATCGGGGCGACAACACATGCTTCGGGGGTACCTCAGCAATATAAGTCAAATAAGGCAACCATGAGGGGGATGGAGTACAGCGAATGAACACCCAAGTTCATTAACACCTACAGGTGGCGAACCTGCTAATGTTTCCACAAGACTGTCTAGAATAGCCAGTGGTCGTCATCTAAACTCCGCTAGATGACTCAATCAAACAACAACGAGGCCTCTCATCTGTTTATTACACACCAACTGTCTACCCATGTTCTACCCAACATATTAGTAGATAAAAATATACATTTGTATACATAGTTTAAAGAAAACCTGTATAGCATGCTTTAATCAACACATATATCACATAACAGATGAGGCACACACACACACAACACTTATCTCATAAGGAAATAAGCAGGTCTATAAGATAGAAGAGAGTGAATACACATTCACACATAACACAACCAAATATATACACATATCACGTATTTTTATATAAAATACTTCGTATTATTGTATTAGAAGAAAATAACTACACACTCACTTGATCAGAAGATGATCGGACAGCACTACGGCTTATAGAAGTAGTAATCCACAGCAGATCTGGAAGATCTTCACAAAAAAACGAACTTCTCGCGGGCAGAGCTTCGACTCGGGAACTGCACTTTTCGGGATCTTCGGGATCTCGGGACTTGCCTCGGGTGTAACGCCTGTGTTTCCGGGCTTGCCATATTTAGCAATATAATAGTCTAGGTTAACCTTTGTAACCCGTTTTGAAATAATAAGAATGTATTATTTAAGTATTATGTGTTTAATTGCTTAATTATGTGGTCTGATTAATTAAGAATAAAAATAAGCGTCAAAATTTAAGTGTAAAATAAACTTAATATCTTTGGTTAATGTTGTAGTAATTGAAACGAGGTTTCCGAATATATATAGAACGCCCAAATCTGACTTCGTATGAGGAAGTTATGATTTATCGAAGTTCCGGCTTAGCAGTATACAGCCTGTTATACTCGAATTGAGAACGAGCGGTTGTTAGCCGAAGCAATCTAAATGAGAATCGAAGATCTCATTGTTGGTATCGAAGCGATAAAAAGTTAGGCGAGAACGGACGTCAAACGAAGAAGTTATGAATTTATAACGAAAGTTTCTGTCGCGGCCTATTAAAAATAATTAATAAAAATAAAGTCAAAATTAGCCGACGGAGTCTAAACGAAAGTCGTAGAGCATGGTCTCACCTTCGCGTGGATATAAAGAACGTCAAAAACGGAGTTCGTATGAAGAAGTTATGAATTTCCGAAGTTTATTAATCATTTAGTAATTAAATTTAATTATAAATCGAAGGTATTATCCGAAGCCGTGTCACCGGTGTAATCCGGAGTACGCCCCGCGTACGAGGTTACGCTATCGCGTAACTCCGATAGTGTCGACACTTCGGATGACGCATGCAATGACGATTTCGGACGCGTACGCGCTGCGTACGCCTGTACGCCCCGCGTACTCCGAGGTTCCAGCCTCTATATAAAGGATCCGAAGGCAGCCTCATTTCTTGTTCATTTTCTTCTCTTCTCTCTAGTCTTTTGCATCGTTTTTCGTGCCGAAGCTACCCCGAAGCCCCGGTATCATACTCTAGCCCCGAGGCAAGTCCCGAGACCCCGAAGATCCCGAGAAGCGCGGTTCCCGAGTCGAAGCTCTGCCCGCGAGAAGTTCGATTTTCGAGGAGATCTTCCAGATCTGCTGAGGAATACTACTTCTATAAGCCGTAGTGCTGTCCGATCATCTTCTGATCAAGTGAGTGTGTAGTTATTTCTTCTAATACAATAATACGAAGTATTTTATAAAAAAATACGTGCTATGTGTATATATTTGGTTGTGTTATGTGTGAATGAGTATTCACTCTCTTCTATCTTATAGATCTGCTTATTTCTTTATGAGATATGTGTTATGTGTGTGTGCCTCATCTGTTATGTGATATATGTGTTGATTAAAGCATGCTATACAGGTTTTCTTTAAACTACGTATGAAAATATATATATTTTATCTACTAATATGTTGGGTAGAACATGGGTAGATAGTTGGCGTGTAATAAACAGATGAGAGGCCTCGATGTTGTTGTTGTTGTTGATCTAGTTATTCAGCGGAGTATGGATAACGACCACGGACTCTTTCTAGACAGTCCAGTGGAACGCTAGCAGGTTCATAACCTGTAGGTGTTGTGAACGATGTGTTCACCGGTGTACTCTATCCCCCTCATGGTTGCCTTTAGGATATCTATTGTTGAGGAAACCCCTTCGCAGTGATGTCCGTCCCGATGAAAATCCTAGATTAGGTCCCTTGAGATAGTTGTTTTAGGGACGTAAAGTGAGGATAACGGGAATGGGTAATCGGGATAGTGATTGGTTGGTGAAATTAAATATAACTTATTTATTGTGGGTTGAAAACCCTATATGCTCACCAGGCTCCCAAGCCTGACCCACTCAGTTTTATTTGTATTACAGGAAGTGGCACAAGGGCGTAAGATGGATGGATCATCTTGTTGTTTTGTTTACAAGTCTGTATATGTATATATTTGTTGAATGACTTGTAATGTTTATCGTTTATGCTTTATGGTCTGTATCGGAACATGACATCCCGAGTTTTGATTATATAATGAAATGCATCTCTTGATGAAATGCTTTGATAAATATTATTTTATCATGTTTTGTTTTGGGAACAAATTCCGCAACTCTTTCAAAATCAAAAGGATTTACTCTGAAAATATTTAAAAGCATAAATGAAAATCGGTCTTTTCTGGCCGAGATTTTGGGGATGTCACATCGGGGCTAGAGTATAATACCGGGGCTTCGAAGTAGCTTCGGGGGTTTACGCGCAGAGCTTCGGCACAAAAACGAGAGGAAATTAGCAAATGACTCGGCTGCCTTCGGATTCCTTTTATAGAGGCTGGAGCCTCGGAGTACGCGGGGCGTACAGGCGTACGCAGCGCGTACGCGTCCGAAATCGTCACTGCATGCGTCATCCGAAGTGTCGACACTATGCTGAGTACGCGGTAGCGTACTCACGTACGCGGGGCGTACTCCGGATCACACCGGTGACTCGGCTTCGGATAATGCTTCCGATTTTGAATTAAAAATAAATATAAAATGATTAATAAACTTCAGAAATTCATAACTTCTTCATACGAACTCCGTTTTCGACGTTCTTTATATCCACGCGAAGGTGAGACCACGCTCTACGACTTTCGTTTAGACTCCGTCGGCTAATTTTGACTTTATTTTTAATAATTATTTTTAATAGGCCGGGACAGAAACTTTCGTTATAAATTCATAACTTCTTCGTTTGACGTCCGTTCTCGCCTAACTTTTTATCGTTTCAATACCAACAATGAGATCTTCGATTCTCATTTAGATTGCTTCTGCTAACAACCACTCGATCTCAAATCGAGTAAAACAGGTTGTATATCGCTAAGCCGGAACTTCGATAAATCATAACTTCCTCATACGAAGTCAGATTTGGGCGTTCTATATATATTCGGAAACCTCGTTTCAACTACTACGACATTAACCAAATATATTAAGTTTATTTTACACTTAAATTTTGACGCTTATTTTTATTCTTAATTAATCAAACCACATAATTAAGCAATTAAGCACAAAACACATAATACTCAAATAATACATTATTATTACTTCAAAATGGGTTACAGAGGTTAACCTAGACTATTACATTGCTACAAATGGCAAGCCCGGAAACACAGGCGTTACAATTCTCCCCACCTTAGAATGATTCCGTCCCCGGAATCACACATCAACAAACAAATGCGGATAGCGACTCAACATGTCACTCTCCGTCTCCCAGGTGAGATTCGGCCCATTCGTGTGTTTCCATCGGACAAGCACTAACCCAACCATTTTGCGTCGCAACTTCTTAGTCTTTCGGTCAACAATTGCCTCTGGTTCTTCAATCAACCTTTTGTTCTCATCAATTCTCAATTCAGAAATTGGAATTATATCGGGAACTTCTCCCGTGAACTTCCTCAAATAACACACATGAAAAGTGTTGTGAATTCCATTCAGCTTTTCGGGTAATTCGAGCTTGTAAGCTTGATTCCCAATCCTCTGAAGAACTTTAAAAGGTCCAATAAACCTTGGACTCAACTTTCCCCTTTTACCAAATCTTATAAGTCCCTTCCACGGCGAGACTTTAAGCAAAACCGAATCTCCAACCTCAAAAGTCATCGGTCTTCGCTTCTTGTCAGCATAGCTCTTTTGACGATCTTGAGCTGCTAACATTCTTTCCCTAATTATTTTCAACTTTTCAGCAGTTTGATGAACCAACTCCGGTCCCATAAACTGCTTTTCCCCAGCCTCAAGCCAATAAGACGGCGTACGACACTTCTGTCCATACAAAGCTTGATAAGGTGCCATCTTAATGCTCGAGTGAAAACTATTATTATAGGAAAATTCTACCAACGGTAAATGTTCATCCCAATTACCTAGGAATTCCAAGGTACATGCTCTCAGCATATATTCAAGTGTTTGTATTGTTCTTTCACTCTGACCATCAGTCTGCGGATGGTAAGCTGTGCTTAAACATAACTTGGTACCCATTTCCTCTTGTAGACTTTTCCAAAACCTTGAGGTGAAACGGCTATCACGATCCGATACAATCGTTAACGGAACACCGTGAAGCCTCACAATTTCCTTCACGTAAGAATTCGCAAGCTTTTCCATAGACCATTTCTCCCTGGCCGCTATGAAATGCGCACTCTTAGTGAATCGATCAACGACCACCCAAATCATGTCGTGACCATTCTTTGTTCTGGGCAGTTTAGTGACAAAATCCATAGCAATGTCTTCCCACTTACCCATAGGCACAGGCAAAGGTTCTAAACTCCCATACGGTTTCTGATGTTGTGTCTTGACTCTCGCACAAGTCACACACTCGGCCACATACTTTGCAACATCAAGCTTCATCGTCGGCCACCAGTAGTAGGGTTTTAGGTCCCTATACATTTTAGTGTTACCCGGATGAATTGAGTACATGGTTTTGTGAGCTTCTTCCATCAGAAGATCCCTAATTCCTCCTGACTTAGGTACCCAAATACGATCTTGGAATACCTTCAGTCCATGACCGTTAGTACCAAACACCAACGTTTTACCCAAACGTTCCTCCTTTCGGTCATTTTTCTCAGAAGCTTCCTCTTGAGCTTTTCTTATACTTTCCACAATAGTCGAGACAACTTCAATTCTCAACGCTCTTGGCCTTTTCCTTTCAAGATTGACCTTCCGACTGAGGGCATCAGCAACAACATTAGCTTTACCGGGGTGGTAAAGTATCTCGCAGTCGTAGTCTTTAAGTAATTCTAGCCAGCGTCATTGCCTCATATTCAATTCTTTCTGATTAAAGAGGTATTGGAGACTCTTATGATCAGTGAAAAGTTTGCACTTCGTGCCATAGAGGTAATGCCTCCATATTTTCAGAGCGAAAACTACCGCTGCCAACTCCAAATCATGAGTAGGGTAATTCTTTTCATGCTCTTTCAACTGTCGAGACGCATATGCTATCACCTTTTCTCTTTGGGTCAAAACACAACCCAATCCAACACCAGACGCATCGCTATAAACAGCGAAGTCTTCAACTCCATCGGGTAGAGAAAGTATCGGTGCCTCGCATAGCTTCTTCTTTAACTTCTCGAATGCTTCTTTATGCTTATCACTCCAAGCATAAGTAGCTCCTTTGTGGCTCAAAGCTGTTAATGGAGTAGCAATCGAAGAAAAGCCTTGGATAAACCTTCGGTAATATCTGGCTAATCCTAAGAAGCTTCGAATCTCCGTGGGACTTTTCGGTTGTTCCCACTTCGTCACAGCTTCGATCTTCGCTGGATCAACCATTATCCCTTCTTGGTTGACCACGTGACCCAAGAATTGGACCTCACGAATCCAAAAATCACATTTGGAGAACTTCGCATAAAGCTTCTCCTTCTTCAAAACTTCTATCACTTCTCGCAAGTGCCTGCCATGCTCCTCCTGGCTTTTCGAGTAGATCAGAATGTCGTCTATGAACACTATCACGGATTTATCAAGGAAAGGATTACAAACCCTATTCATCAAATCCATGAACGCTGCTGGAGCATTGGTTAGTCCAAATGACATAACCAAGAACTCGTAGTGTCCATATCTAGTTCTGAATGCAGTCTTCTCGATATCTTGCTCTCTTACTTTTAGCTGATGATATCCTGACCTAAGATCGATCTTCGAGAAATAGCTCGAACCTTGCAATTGATCAAACAGGTCATCAATCCTCGGCAACGGATATCTATTCTTTATTGTTGCCTTGTTCAGCTCTCTGTAATCGATGCACATTCTCATACTTCCATCTTTCTTCTTTACAAATAACACCGGAGCTCCCCAGGGCGATGAACTAGGTCTAATGAAACCTTTGTCCAACAACTCCTGAAGTTGCATCATTAACTCCTTCATCTCCGTCGGTGCTAATCGATAAGGTGCTTTTGCTATTGGCGTGATTCCTGGTAACAAGTCTATTCTGAACTCCACTTGTCTATCAGGTGGTAATCCAGGAAGATCCTTGGGGAACACTTCCGGAAAATCACACACCACTGGAATGCTCTGCATCACCTTCTTTTCCTTCTTAGCATCAATCACAAATGCTAAATATGATGTACATCCCTTGGTCAAACACTTTCTGGCTTTCATTAGAGAAATGATTCCAGAATTCACTCTGCGTTTGTCCCCATACACCATAAACGAATCTTTCCCAGGCGGGTTTACTTTAACTATCTTCTTCTTGCACAAAATTTCGGCATCATTGGCGCTAAGCCAATCCATTCTCAAGACGATGTCGAAACCATTTAGTTCGATAGGCAATAATTCCTCGAGAAACTTATTCCCATTAAGGTCGATCAAGACGTTTTTCATACGATGGCTAACAGGTACAAACTTGCCACTAGCTACTTCGACTAATAAGGCATCATCTAGTCTATCAACAGGCAAAGCTAGCTTTCTACCAAACTCATGCGAAATAAAGGAGTAGTTGGCTCCAGAATCAAACAATATATGAGCAGGTAATTCGTTTACGAGAAAGGTACCTGAAGCGACATCAGCTTCATCTTTCGCAGCCTCAAGTGTCACCTGGAAGGCTCTCGCCTTCGGTTTTGGTGGAATGTTGGGCCTAGCTGCCTCCTTCTTCTTCGGACAGTCTTTCAAAATGTGCCCCTCTTCATTACAACCAAAACACATCCTTTTGTTGTTCGGACATTCATTGGCAAAATGTCCAACCTTTCCACACTTGTAGCAGGTCACATCCTCGCTACATTTCCCAAAGTGCTTTTTCCTACACTTATCACACCACTTCGCTTCGCCTCCTTTTCCTCCAAACTTTTTCGAATCAAATTTCGAAAATTTACTCTTCTTACTGGAACCAGATGTTCCTTCAAACTTCCTTTTCTCACCAACCTCAACCTTGACGGTGGTTCTCCCCTTGATCATGTTCTCCACAGACTTGGCAGCCCAGATAGCTGCCTCTAGAGTAAGTGCCTGACGTACTGGCACCTCATACTCCCATGGAAGTCCCTTCGCATACCGGTCCACCTTTGTCAGCTCGTCTGGAACGATACGCAAGGCAAACTCCATCTTATCGGTGAAGTTATTGGTGTACTCATCCACTGACATGCTACCCTTCGTCAATGTCAAAAACTTGTTCTCCAACTCCAACAGATTTTGAGCCGAGCAGAACTTGCGCTTGAACTGCACCAAGAACTCTGCCCATGACAAATGCAGTGGCTCATTAGGGCTCAAAGTCTTCCCTAGAGTGTTCCACCAACGAACAGCTCCACCTCGGAATTGACGCACGGCATAGATAGTTTGCAACTTACCTCTGCAGCCACACGTCATGAAGGCTAGCTCCATTTCGGAGATCCAATCCATAACCCCAATCGGATCCTCCTTTCCATTGAAGGTCGATGGTTTGCAAGTCAAAAAGTCCTTGTACTTGCATCCCATTCCATCATTCCTTCCTTCATGGTTATCTTGCCTAACTATCGGTGGGTTGGCTGGACCAACAGACCCACTGAAGTTTCCTCCTTCTGAGTGCCCTTCATTTAATTCAGGCTCTTCCACACGAATCGACAGTTCTTCACGATTTTGTTGAAGCAACCGTCTAGTTTCATCCATCTGACGATCCAACATCGTCTGAATCATCAATTGCACACCAGCCATGGTTATTGGCTCAGGTGCTGCTGCTACGACAGGTATTGGCTCAATCACTGGTGGTTGATTCCTGTTTTCGTCAGCATTTCCAACTCCACTTCTTGTTCTCACCATTTTGATCTACACCGAATAAGGTGAAATTAGATCCTCAATCATGATAGATATTCAAATCATCCTTATCACTCCGAAACGTTTACATGCTAGTTCTAATATCGTAGACATACGCTTAGAATCCTACACACATAAGGTTTCTAGATCCGGTCGGCAACAGACCATAGATCCGAACAAATAATATCATATATGGCAACATATAACATTTAGCACATAAAGCATTTTAGGCAACTTTCCTAAAATAAACTAGTGCTCGTGTCTAAACCACAACAGACACACATCTCAAAACTTCACTTAGCATTCTAAGTTTAAGTCTAGAAATCCTACAAATTCCTAGTTCGCTTAAACTAATGCTCTGATACCAACTGTGACATCCCCAAAATCTCGGCCAGAAAAGACCGATTTTCATTTATGCTTTTAAATATTTTCAGAGTAAATCCTTTTGATTTGAAAGAGTTGCGGAATTTGTTCCCAAAAACAAAACATGATAAAACATTGTTTACCGAAGCATTTCATAAAAGAAATGTAATTTCATTATAATCAAAACTCGGGGTGTCATGTTCCGATACAGACCAATAAGCATAAACGAATACATTACAAGTCATATAACAAATATAAACATATGCAGACTTGTAAACAAAACAACTTGATGGTTCATCCATCTCATGCCCTTCCGCCACTACCTGTAATACAATTTAAAACTGAGTGGGTCAGGCTTGGGAGCCTGGTGAGCATATAGGGTTTTCAACCCACAATAAATATCATATTTAATTTTCACCAACCAACAATAACCCAATTACCCATTCCCGTTATTCTCACTTTAATGTCCCTAAAACAACTAACATAAGGGACCTAGTCTAAGAATATTTCATCGGGGCGACAACACATGCTTCGGGGGTACCTCAGCAATATAAGTCAAATAAGGCAACCATGAGGGGGATGGAGTACAGCGAATGAACACCCAAGTTCATTAACACCTACAGGTGGCGAACCTGCTAATGTTTCCACAAGACTGTCTAGAATAGCCAGTGGTCGTCATCTAAACTCCGCTAGATGACTCAATCAAACAACAACGAGGCCTCTCATCTGTTTATTACACACCAACTGTCTACCCATGTTCTACCCAACATATTAGTAGATAAAAATATACATTTGTATACATAGTTTAAAGAAAACCTGTATAGCATGCTTTAATCAACACATATATCACATAACAGATGAGGCACACACACACAACACTTATCTCATAAGGAAATAAGCAGGTCTATAAGATAGAAGAGAGTGAATACACATTCACACATAACACAACCAAATATATACACATAGCACGTATTTTTATATAAAATACTTCGTATTATTATATTAGAAGAAAATAACTACACACTCACTTGATCAGAAGATGATCGGACAGCACTACGGCTTATAGAAGTAGTAATCCACAGCAGATCTGGAAGATCTTCACAAAAAACGAACTTCTCGCGGGCAGAGCTTCGACTCGGGAACCGCACTTTTCGGGATCTTCGGGATCTCGGGACTTGCCTCGGGGCTAGAGTATAATACCGGGGCTTCGAAGTAGCTTCGGGGGTTTACGCGCAGAGCTTCGGCACAAAAACGAGAGGAAATTAGCAAATGACTCGGCTGCCTTCGGATTCCTTTTATAGAGGCTGGAGCCTCGGAGTATGCGGGGCGTACAGGCGTACGCAGCGCGTACGCGTCCGAAATCGTCACTGCATGCGTCATCCGAAGTGTCGACACTATGCTGAGTACGCGGTAGCGTACTCACGTACGCGGGGCGTACTCCGGATCACACCGGTGACTCGGCTTCGGATAATGCTTCCGATTTTGAATTAAAAATAAATATAAAATGATTAATAAACTTCGGAAATTCATAACTTCTTCATACGAACTCCGTTTTCGACGTTCTTTATATCCACGCGAAGGTGAGACCACGCTCTACGACTTTCGTTTAGACTCCGTCGGCTAATTTTGACTTTATTTTTAATAATTATTTTTAATAGGCCGGGACAGAAACTTTCGTTATAAATTCATAACTTCTTCGTTTGACGTCCGTTCTCGCCTAACTTTTTATCGTTTCAATACCAACAATGAGATCTTCGATTCTCATTTAGATTGCTTCTGCTAACAACCGCTCGATCTCAAATCGAGTAAAACAGGTTGTATATCGCTAAGCCGGAACTTCGATAAATCATAACTTCCTCATACGAAGTCAGATTTGGGCGTTCTATATATATTCGGAAACCTCGTTTCAACTACTACGACATTAACCAAATATATTAAGTTTATTTTACACTTAAATTTTGACGCTTATTTTTATTCTTAATTAATCAAACCACATAATTAAGCAATTAAGCACAAAACACATAATACTCAAATAATACATTATTATTACTTCAAAATGGGTTACAGAGGTTAACCTAGACTATTACATTGCTACAAATGGCAAGCCCGGAAACACAGGCGTTACAGTAGTATCCAGGATACCACGAGTAACCTCAACCGAAATGAACTCGCACAGATGCTCATCAATCGCTTTTGTGCCTGAGCCAGAACCTGAACTTGAATCTAAGCCAGAACCTCCTCGAGTAATCATCACCATCCTCCAAACTAAAACACAACATAAAAACAATCAACAAATGACTCTAGGGGACTCCTCTACACAGGCCTCCTTAGAGTTTCCAGATCTGCACTCATCCCATGTATAGGTCATGTGCTTCTAGTAGTACGAGCCCAATAGTACCTTTCACACCTACATGTACCTTCCTCAAGGTCAGTCCTGATTCCTCTAAGTCACCACACTAAAACATAAACTAATCCCATGTCATACAACATACATATCCTAGACTCTCCTAGGAATCCTCAACTCCCACCAATCACAATACTAAGAACCTCAATCAACACTGTTGGTTGCCCTATGCATGCAAGTTATACACAAAATAAGATCACATAGACTGTCAAATGATGATTCTACCCTAAGTCCACAACCAAACAAGGAACATGAAATGATGCCAAATCATCATTCTAGGGCTATATAATCCTAACCGTATATAACATTGAAATCACACACTTAGCAAATAACTAATCTAATATCAATTCCAAATAATACATAGCATCAAGTTCCACTAGGCTATAAGGCATCACGCAAATCAAACAATTCTATCATATGATTTCTGAAAGTATCCTTACCCCTAATCTAGCATACAATTCTCATATCAAGCATACTACTCATAATACATAAGTATGGGTAATTTGGGAACCACTTACTTGAGCTCAGCTAATCACATGCATCACACCCATCCTTAAATAAAATCCTTTTTAAAAAGTTTAGATTAATTTTTGTTAAGAAAAACTATCATTTCCTCAGCTTGAGTTCTGCCACACCCGAGAGTATGCCCGGATCCCTCAAACCAAGGTTTTGATACCAACTTGTAACGACCCAAAAATAGTACTAAAAATTTTCATTTAAAAAATATTAATTTCATTCATTGATTGTACTAAAAACCATTAATCATTACAGTATTCCAAAACATCATAGTATAAATACATCAAGTGCAGAAATCATATGGGGAGGATGTTGTGCCATCACGTCGAGCCCTTCCCTTTTGAACTGGAAGTACCTGAAACCATAAACATAAACTGTAAGTATAAAACTTAGTAAGCTTCCCAAAATACCACATACATCATACATATAATATAACATCACATGGTTGTGTCAGTTCCGTATCAACCCCCGGGGCCGTATCAACCCAAAATAACAAGTAGCTGTGTCGGGTCCTAATCAACCCTCGGGTTCATATCAACCCTGATTCCATAATGACTTCGAGCCCATACTAGCTCAATACATAAATCATACAATCATATCATACAAAATCGTACGACAGCATAAAATTTTACTCATACAATACAATAGGTCGGCCTTGGTGCGTTTGGCCTACTTAAGGTGGTAAAAAGACTCAAGTCATAGACAAACGGAAAACTAAAATAACACGCTGCTCTGAAACCCATGTTATTGATCACCTTTACGAATAACAATAATCAAAACTCAAACTACCACTCAAATACCTAAAATACCCCTAGGTCAAACCCTAGTAAACATCTAGGTCAAATTCAAGTAAGTCAACCAGGTTGACATAGTTAGTATGCGGGGCGTACTCCTTGTGTATGCGGGGCATACTGCGTAGTTGACCGGGGATTGGGGAGCTGACCTCGTATGTGTAGCGTACCCCTCGGTACGCCTAGTGTACGCGGCTACTCACCACCTGTAACATCCCAAAAACGAAGGATACAAATTTCATTTTTATTATAATTAGAAACATATATGTAACTTGATCCAAACATTTATAAACGTTTCTAATTAACACACTTATCAGAGTTGAATCCCAAAATCACATATTGCGGAAAACACGGGTGTACGCGCTACGATCAAGTCGGGCCCTTCACTTCCGAACTGGAAGTAACTGAAACCAAAACCACAAACTGTAAGCACAAAGTTTAGTGAGTTCCTCAAATACCACATATAACATAAACATACTGTCAGGGATATCTGGGTGCCCGACCTACCCTGTTGTAACATCCGCGTTTCCAGGCTTGGCATTATCCTTGATGTAATAGTCTAGGTTAACCCTTGTAACTCTTTTTGAAGTATTAATGATGAAATATTTGAGTATTATGTGAATTATGTGAATTATGTATTTATTTTCTTAATTATTATGATTTCATGAATTAAGAATAAAATAAGCGTCAAAATTAAAGTATGATATAAGACCGATATCTTTGCATAAAGATGTAGTGGTCGAAACAAGGATTCCAAAGATATAAAGAATGCCGAAATCCGAGTTATAACGAAGAAGTTATGACCTGTCGAAGTTTCGCGACAAAACCGACAACGCTGAATGACGTAAAAAGTGAAATTTACGTTAGATCAATATTTAGCCTTATTGATCTACACGAAAGTCATAGAGTTCGTTAAACCGAGAGCGTGCATAAAAAGAACGCCCAAATCTGACTTCGTATGAGGAAGTTATGATTTTTCGAAGTTTCGACTTAGCAGTATGCAGCCCGAATACTCGATTTGAGATTGAGCGGTTTCTAGCCAAAACAATCTAAACGAGAGTTGAAGATCTCGTTAATTGTAGTGAAACGATGAAAGGATAGGCGAAAACGGACGTCGTATGAAGAAGTTATGATTTTATAACGGAGTTTTCCTGTCCCGGCCTACTAAAAATAAATAATAAAAATAAAGTCAAAATTAGCCGATGGAGTCTAAACGAAAGTTGTAGAGCGTAGTCTCACCTACGCGTGGATATAAGGAACGTCGAAAACGGATTTCGTATGAGGAAGATATGAATTTTTGAAGTTTATTAAATATTTTCGATAATTAATTTAAATTTAAATTCCGATATTATCCGAAAGAAGGGGGAGTCATCGATCCGATCCGAACTATGCCTAGCGTAGTTGAGTACGCCCAGCGTACCCCAATGCATGCACCGCCTCGAACTTGAGTGCTCCGATGACGCATGCAATGACGAACCGAGGTGTACTCCCCGCGTAACCTCGTACGCCCAGCGTACGTGCGAGGTTCAGCCTCCTATAAATAGGATGCGAGGGTTCCGGGCATATTTGCTCAATTCTTCTATTTTCGTGCCGAAGCTCTGCGTGTAAACCCCCGAAGCCATCCCGAGCCACGAAGCAAGTCCCGAGGTCCCGAAGATCCCGAGAAGTGCGATTCCCGAGCCGAAGCTCTGCCCGCGAAGAGTTCGATTTTTGTGAAGATCTTCCAGATCTGCCGAAGAATACTACTTCTACAAGTCGTAGTGTTGTCTGATCATCTTCTGATCAAGTGAGTGTGTAGTTACTTTCTTCTAACGCATAATTTTGAAGTATTGTATATAAAGTACTGTTATATGTGTGAATGTATATTCACTTTCTTGTATCTGATAGATCTGATTTATTCTCTATGAAATATGTGTTATGTAGGTGTGCCTCATATGTTATGTGGAATATGTATTGAATGAGAATGCTATACAGGCTTCAAACTATGTATGAAAATATATATTTGAGTAAATTACTGAAATCGTCCCTGTGGTTTGTTCAAAATTGCACGTATGGTCCCTAACTTTTTTTTTGCACTCGGATCGTCCCTGTGGTTTGATTTTGTTGCGTTTTTCGTCCCTATGGTTTGGTAAAAATTGCATGTTTGGTCCCTAACTTTATGTATGTAAGGGACGAAAAATGCAACAAAATCAAACCACATGTACGAAAAACGCAACAAAATCAAACCATAGGGACGATCCGAGTGCAAAAAAAAAGTTAGGGACCAAACGTGCAATTTTGACCAAACCACAGGGACGAATTCAGTAATTTACTCTATATATTTTTATCTACTAATATGTTGGGTAGAACATGGGTAGATAGTTGACGTGTGATAAACAGATGAGAGACCTCGATATTGTTTTTGATTCAGTCATCTAGCGGAGTTTAGATGATGACCACAGATTTTTCTAGACAGTCCTGTGGAACGCTAGCAGGTTCGCCACCTGTAGGTGTTAATGAACTTGGGTGTTCATTCGTTGTACTCCGTCCCCCTCATGGTTGCCTTATTTGACTTATATTGCTGAGGAACCCCCGAAGCATGTGTTGTCGCCCCGATGAGATATTCTTAGACTAGGTCCCTTATGTTAGTTGTCTTAGCGACGTAAAGTGAGAATAACGGGAATGGGTAATTGGGTTATTGTTGGTTGGTGGAAATTCAATATAATTATTTATTGTGGGTTGAAAACCCTATATGCTCACCAGGCTCCCAAGCCTGACCCACTCAGTTTTATTTGTATTACAGGTAGTGGCGCAAGGGCATAGGATGGATGAACCATCAAGTTATTTTGTTTACAAGTCTGTATATGTATATATTTGTTGAATGACTTGTAATGTTATCGTTTATGCTTCATGGCCTGTATCGGAACATGACATCTCGAGTTTTGAATACATAATGAAAATACATTTCTTTATGAAATGTTTTGGTAAATATTATTTTATCATATTTTGTTTTTGGGAACAAATTCCGCAACTCTTTCAAATCGAAAGGATTTACTCTGAAATTATTTTAAAAGCATAAATGAAAATCGGTCTTTTCTGGCCGAGATTTTGGGGATGTCACACCTGTCGAGCATATATGGGTGCTCGACCTACCCTTGCCAGGCATATCTGGGTGCCCGACCTACCCTTGTTAGGCATATCTAGGAGCCCAACCTACCCTTCAGTCTTATTCCAACCGATTACGGGGTCTATCCCACCCATTTCATTACCATATAAAATCATGCATATCTCACATAATTCATCAAACAATACATACCACCTTAATAATTATCACAAAAACAATCATTAAGCTATATTAATACTAGTGGGTCGAACTTGGTTCCTTCGACCCACAGATTCTACGAAGGGAGACTCGCCTTGAATGCAGAAGCTCACTGAAAGAAATCCTTAGCTACTGCCCTGACGACTGCCCAAGCTTGATATACCAAAATATCACCCAATTAGCACTTGAGTTCTAAACCATGATCCATAATCTAAACTTGGGGTATATTGACCATTTTACCCCCGGCCCAACAAGACTCACGACCAAGGCCCAAGCTCCAAAACCAATCAAGCCCAAAACCACAAGATCCACAAAAGCCCACTAATGGCCCAATTTTCCAAATTGGGCCCAACCCCACATGGGCCTTACCCAAAAGCTAAATGATTCATGGTTCAATAATAGTTCTCCGATGGCCCAAATGTCCAAGCCCATTGGGCCCACTAAAGTCCAAAACCATTGGGCCCACCAAGGCCCAATACAAAATCTTGGCCTAACTAGACATGTCCAAAAGTCCCGAAACTCTCAAATTTTTCTGACCAAAAACCCAACCCAAAATCGAAGCCCAAACATGAAACAAGCCCAAAGGCCCACAAAACCACGAACGTAGGGTGTACGCTTAGCCTACGTTGGGCGTACTCAAGGAACCCGGATCAAGACCAAAGAGGAGGTATGCTGGGTGTACCTCTAGTTATGCAGGGCGTAACTGCAGATCCTCCAAACTCAATTTATGACTTAACCGATTAAGCACTTTGCGTCTACACTTCAGGGAACCTCCAACTAAAGCTCTTAATGCATAAAGTCGGCACCTTTATGCATTTGCATAACCCAAAGGGACCCAATAACCATTTTAATCCATTAAAACCCAATCAAGAACATGCATGGACCTTATCTAAGCATCAAGCAAGCATTTTTATAAACTTACAACCTCAGATTTGCTAAGATTGGCAACTCAAAGCTTCTGGAGTGGTCTCCAACCACTAAATATTGCTCATGAGGTCAAAATGGAACCAAAACCCACATAATCTTAGGTCTCAACACCTAATGATCAAGCTAAGAACTTTTTAGCTTCAATGAGTTGAAAATGTAGCAAAGAGTCCAGATTCACAGGCCTTTCCTTGAACCACCACCTTGTACCAAGCCACCACTTCTTGAAATACATTAGAATCCACGAAAAATGCACATACAAGGCTCACCACACTCTTGGATGAAGCTATAGCTCGAGATTTAGGGTTTAAGACAATGGAGGATGAAAGGGAGGCTTACACCTGAAACTTAAGGTGCTTAAATTGTGAGTCAACCCTAAAAAATAGGGTTTTGGAACTCAACGCACTACGTTGGGCGTACAACTCTAAGTCTTGCGTTTCACTTATCCATCATTATGTTGGGCGTACCCCCAGCTTATGTTGGGCATACCCAGCCAAACACATGCATGCATCCTTGCATGCAGGGGACTGCCTTGCCAATTATTTCCATTAGGGACCAAAACTACCAATAACTTCAAAATACCATAACTCCTTCATCCTAGGTCCGTTTCCAACGGACCTTATATCCACGAAAAGGTAGCGAGAAGCCCTACACTCCTAATAGCACACCCAAGCCTTAAAACCCCCAAACAAAACCCAAAATCTACAAAAGATCGATATATTAAATTACAATTATACCCTTGGCTTCCAAAGACACAATCGAATACATGGATCACTTATATCATGACAACTACATCCAAAATGGGCCAAATCCTTCCTTCCCTGAAGCCCTAAGCCTCATGACAACTAATGATTGGGTCGCAACCCCAAGCAACATAGCAAATCTAAAACCGAGTGTTACACCACCTCTCTTAGTAAATGCTTAATCCCTTAAGCACTTACGTCCAAATTTAAGATGTAGGCAACAAATGATGTTCTTAACCATAAAGTTTCGAACTTTTATGGTTTAGCCTGGTTATTAAGACCTTAACTTCAAAAATCCTAGTCTCTTAACCTATTAAGACAACCTAGCACTTGCATGGAGAGAAACTAATGACCAAAAACCCAACTTTACGACTTAACACCTCTCAAAACATCTGGAAGGATAGCTCAAATGCATTAGAGTACCTTCTACTCACAAGGAACAAGTTTGGGACAAAAAGGGGAACAACTTTGAGCTAAAGCTAGATCCATAAGATTTCTACACCAAGGTTGAATCTTTTTACCTCTACAAGGTTCACAAGGGGAACAAGAGGTTGAATCCAAAGCCTTGAGTGAAATACCACAACCACAATGCTCTTCCTTCTACTCCAAAAGCTCCAAATGGCACCAAGAATGGTTCTACAAGCTTTACAATGCACTAACACTCTTTAGGGTTTCGAAATGAGGAATGAGGTTGAAGATAAGAAGGTGCATGTTGCCACAAATGTGTTTAAATAGGGTCCAAACCCTAAAATTTAGGGTTTTCACCCTGGTTCTGTATGCCTTGCGTACCAGCGTACACGTAGTGTACTAATGTGAACCTAGGTACGTCGTGCGTACGAAGGTGTACACCCTGTGTACCCAAGCTGACTCCGAAATTATGAAATTGCCACTGGGGACTAACCTTGCAAATAATGTAACATCCATAAATTTCACAAAAAAATTAAACTTTTTCAAACATTCAAAAAACATTATTTACTACAAAATGTTTTCGAAATAGTTTCATATCAAAATATCCTAGAAATCAAATCATAAAAATGCAAGGAGGTGCACAATCACTTCTTCGCCTTCATGCGATCATCCGAAGTACCTGAATCAAAATCCAAAACTGTAAGCCCAAAGCTTAGTGAGTTCCCCCAAAATACCAACGCCATACAAACCATAACCATATCATAACAAACAACATGCATATAGAGTCTACAATATGACTGGACCGCCCTCACCGGGCCTTCGGTCTATCTGGCCCACTCTCAAAACCTTCAGCATGTCTGGTCCGCCCTACCGGGCCTTCAGCCTGTCTGGACCATTCTTTAGGCCTTCGGCCTGATTGATATACCCCATTGCGCCTGCAGTCTATCCGGTCCGCCCTAGGTATGTTGGCCTTCAGTACAAAGCAGGTCCGCCTCAACCCAACCCAAACATACAATCAATCAATCAATCAATATATATATATATATATATATATATATATATATATATATATATATATATATATATATATCAAACGCTAGCTAGCATGTAAAAACAGTCAAACCGATTTGGAGATCTCGGGTCTCTTAAGTATGGGTATGTGGGTGTTTCGACTCTTGGTGCGGGTTATGTGCATGGTTCTCTTGGGTTTCAACTTTCGATTTGGATCAAGAGTGTAACTGTTACCCTTTCTGTGGATCGTGTGCGGTTATGGTTAGTGTAGAGATGTTGTAAAACTGCGAGGCGGCTCGTAGCATTCACCGGTCCTTGTTCAGTGATCAGATTATGGCAAACCTGTGTTTGCTCGCGGTTTTCTTTGGAGGGTTTAGGCCAGGGTGGGTCAGTTCGCAAGGTTGTAGGAGGGCCACAATATGTTTGGAATTAGGTTATGGTAGGTCATGGGAGACCAGGTATGAGGAAAGACTACAGTTGGTTCTGTAGCATTCAGTTTAGTATCAGGTTAGTGTCAATTCGGTTTGGGTAGTTATTGCCTGTGATGCTTTCTATCGGTAGTCGCGAGGGGGGACTGTGTAGGAGTCTTTTGGCTTAGCAACCGGGTCTTTTAGCTTAGCAACCAGGCTGGAACCCGGTATTTCAGACGACTGGCAAATAGATTGGGATCAGGGAGGTCTCGGTGGATCTTGGAAAGCTGCCAGGAGGCGACATGGTGTTTCGGGCAGTTCTAGTGTTTCGGGCAATATCAGTGTTTCAGGCAGTATCAGTGTTTCGGGCAGTTTTGGTGTTGCAGGAAGTATTAGTGATTTTAGTTTTGTGTGTGTGTGGAGTATCTGGTGTATTGGGAAATGCTAAGTCACTCGCAATGGGACTAAATAATCTCAGAGTAATTGATTTGACCCTGTTGCGCAGCTCTCGTCTGAGTCTAACTCTTGCAGGGATGAATCTTCTACTCACATTATTATCTGAGCCTTCTGTCGAGTATAAGTGTTTTGTAGTTGTTTATGGTTAGTGACTTTCTTTCCCTTTGAAGCAACAATGTGATCGAGGGTTGGAAGCATTTTGTTTGGTATGAAACTCTAGGAGGATTGGCACGGTGGCGGTTCGCCGTGGGAGGTCTGACAGGGAGTCAGACCATTGAGACTTAGGTTTCGGATTTCAGGTGAGATATGATTGGTTTTATTTGAGAGGTGGAGGATTCGTTATTCATTGGGATTGAAGAACTATTCTAAGGGTAGTTTCAGTAATTTTGGATAGGTCGTGATATGTTCAGAATTGGAAGTGTTATGTTTGGTCAGTTATTCGTTAAGAGTTGGGCATGGAGTTGTTTCATCATGAGCGGTCTGCCGGGAAGTCTGAACATTATAGATTTCAGGTCCCAGAAAGGTAGAAGTGGTTTGCAGAGACTAAAGGTTTGATTGTTGTCGTCATGATAGAAGTTTCGGTTTGGGTCTCGGTTGTCTTAGGAAGATTATCTTATGCAAAATTTCGATTGTGCCCCTTAGATGGATTGTTTTGTTATGAGTGTCAGTAAGGAGCGATTTCGAGGACGAAATCTAATTTAAATGGGAGAGAGTTGTAACTATTGGATTAGGTGTCTAAGCCCATAACTATAATTGGTATGTACTTAACCCGATAGTAGCATGGTCCTTTTGAGTTGCCTTCACCGAAGCAATTTGATAGGATGGATATTTGAGAAAGAGGTTATTTATTAATATATTATAAGAATAATATATTAATTGAGAAATCATATTATTTAATTGGTATTGATCAGGAACTATTTTGGAATTAATTTAGTTATCAAAAGAGACTGATTAAATTAACAGGGACTGATTAAGTAAATCAGTGATACATATAGTTTGGGCTAATGGTCCATGTTGATTAGGGATGGAATAAATGTATCTGAGATTCCATGAAGAGTTAGTCCAAAAGGCTATCAAATTGGTTATTGGATTAAAGGACTAAGTGAATGAATTAGGTTTTACAAGTTGAAACCCTAGGAATTCCACACTATAAATGTAACCCATAACACTCCTAAAATCGGCCAAGACTTCCAAGAAGAAACCCTATGAATTCCATATGACTAAGGAAGTGATTGAAGAACCCAGTCAACAGCCAACTTCCTTGACACAACGACTCCTAACGTTCCCAACATGTCAATGTGTGACTTCATCTTCAAGACATGTGCACACACAGACCTTCCATATTGGTGTTTGCTAGCCAATAGGGCTTGAGTGGCCTTGAACTTTTCAAGTCCTTGAACTTGTGGGTTAGGGAGAATTACTGGAGGTGGAGGAAGTAAAGTTCCACTACAACACGAATAAGGGATTAATCTTTCACCTTGATTGTCTTGTGGAATATCATCTTCATGAGGAAAACTTTTTCCATAAGATTCAGAAAGACCATAGTTGTCTGATCTAGACATCTATAATGGGAGAATATTCAAGTTAGTTGATTTAAGTCCTTAATATAACATCCAACATTAAATATTAAGGCTAGGACCCAACACAATATTCTACAATTCGGAAGAGGGATGTCGTAATCCAATTGTAAAATATTTAAAGGTGGGTAAATGACGATTTACCAATTTTCACCATGAAAAACGAAATTGATTATTAAGTTTTAAATGAACTGAAATTCCTAGATTCTTTGAGATTCATTGAACTTTTCAATGGCATGTTTAAATCTTGGTTGTGCCCTTCAGGTTTGTAACTGGGATGCTAAGGATCACAAACAAGGTGTGAATAACCATGCAATTGTGTTTGGTACTCTTAATGTTACAAATCACCTAATCAATGTTTTGGTTAGCCACACACACTCCATTGATCTATGATTAACATCAAGCTACCCATTTCCACACACTGTCATTCCCAGATTAGTGTGTCGGTTAACCACACACGCTCCACTAACGACTTAACAAGGTGCAAAGTGCAATTTCATGGGTTAGCACCAAATTCAAAATTTTCCCAAGTAACTAAGATTGGGAATTTATAAGTGTTTAGTTACTTGGTATTTTCATTATACTTTTAATAAGAATTAATGTCATATCCTACCCATTCCGCTAACGACCATCCACCAGTCAAGGAAGCAGTGAGTGAGAGTGGACACCCATTAAACCACCGTTTTATAGGCAGTAACCTTATTGTTGGGTTTTGAGCAATCTAACACTTCCTAAGTGTGCATGCAACCCTAATAAACCTTGGATCTATGTTTTCTTCTAAAATACATGCAAAATAATAATTTTTCCAAGGTTCATAACCTATCCAACATGGCATGGGGTACTTTTAAACATAAAAGAATTAGATGAGATTACATACCTTTTGATGATGAGTTTGATTCCTAGGGAGTTTGAGGGCCAAGCACCAATAGTGTGAATGCCTCAAATGGAATCACAAATCACCACAAACTCTTGGAAAAATTTGAGAGAGTATGTACACACTTATTAAATTGGCCACACACAAACACACATACTCTAGTGACACTAGTGGCTATTTCATGCAACATAAGCATGCTTATATAGTGTACATGATTAGGGTGAAACCCTAATAACCCATGACCTTTCCTTTTCCAAGGATCCATGGGTTAAAAGCTCCATGGATCATCCATGGACTTCCATACAAGCCTAGCCCATTAACAAATAAGTGTTAGCCCACACTATATAAAACCAATAGCCCACAATCTAATTAGTCTTCCTTTTAATCTCTAAATTAATTCATAATTAATTTAAGACTAAGACTAATTAAATAACATGACTTCATATTAATATATTATAACTTATAATATATTAATAAACATATGTGTATAACTCTCATAAAATTATCCATAAATAGTTTGGGTGAAGTGCAACCCAAATGGACCATGCCGGGTCGGGTCAAATATATACCAAATAAGTTATGGACTTAGACACCTTATCCAACAGACTCCCACTTGGATAAGTCTAATAACTATATTTGTGTATGTTACTTCAGGAACCAACCAGCAATCATAGCTCTCGAAAACTCTGTTGAACTATGAAGCGCCATTTTAGATAAATGATCATATAATCCTCTGTTCTCATGATATCAGCCGGACAAATACATGGAACAACGTCGTACTTATTTTCCAACAGTTTGTTTCCCGATTTCCGATTTGTTTGACAAAGAACTTAATCGAACACATCAATTTAGTTCTGACCGGCCGGTACATAGGTCACAACAAAATCATCGAGGGCCCCAGATATCGCTTCTATTTCTAGAAGGAACAGATAAACTTCGACTCATATGCTTGTTCTACTACTTGTTGAATTGTACACAAAGGCACGTTTTATAACATCAAGTTACTGATGCGTTTACGTGCAATCAATGCACAACCAACTCATAGGTAACAACTCATATCTCTAGGTTTGAAGATTTATATGATATTACCGTCTCACGATCACTCGAGATAAATTCCATGAAGTGATACAAGTGAGCGTGGGTTTATTCCAATACTCATAACTTATGACCACTCATGAATGTTGTAGCAACCATTGCTATGACTAAACCCATTTAGCCATCTACAAACTCGATTCATGACAGTCTTGATTCATACCTACTTCCAACATATGAACGACTGTGTAGTGTTTAAATAACTTAGTCATTCGGAAAGAATAACCTAGCTATTTTGGAAGTCAAAACATGCAAAGTGAAACACAATAATAATCGAATCCAATATGGTCTCAGAACCCTTTTAAATATAAATAGAACCACCTTTTATTTATCACCATATTGATTACACATTATTCATTGTATAATGTTTCAAACAATCAACTTAAGACTTGAATAAAAAACAACAGTCATCCCATGCTCCTAGCATGTACACTTTGTTTTTCTAAACAATAGTTATGCCATACTCCAAGTATGCACACTATGTTTGTCTATGATCCTTACATTGTGATGTAGATCAATTGAACATGATTCCATTGATACTCATTTCACAATCCCAAATCCTTATTGTAAATGTGAGGATCCCCGATTCCTATCATTTACCAAAAAACCAGTAGATTTTAAACTTTTATGCAATGTTCCTCTTGTAATGATTATGCACAAAGTCACCAAAACCTTGTCACCAGTCATTATAGAGTATTCCAAAGAAGGTCAACTTCTATGGAACGGAAGTCTCATATTCAAAGTACATTGCTTTGAACATCCTTCTTGCATTAAGGTTTTCTAATCTTACATAGATTGAATAACTTCCACCTATGGAGACATTTCCATAGTCCCATTTTGACTATCACTTCCGAACAAGAGTTACTTCTTTTCAGAATATGTCAATGTGGTCCTTTCCGACAACTTACATCATACTTCCAACTTTCCCTGAGCAACCAATCTTTGGCGAACCTCAAATTTGTCCTCGACAATTGCTTAATTACTTTAGTCATATCCAGTTCTAGACTTTTCCCTTCTCAATGCCTTAAGCATTCGGAAAATTTAGAAAAGATGAATATTATAGCACATGCAATCGATCCTATATCTGAAGCATATGGTACACGATTCATGATGTTTTACATAAAGACATGATACTAGACCAGTCTTTTGCTACAGTATTTTTTATTTGCCATGTTTTCAAAATTTAACTATGAAGAGGGATGTCGTAATCATAATCGAATTTTAAGAACGCAATATATATAGAATTTCCTTAGGTTGAACCATTTAGACATAAAATTCATATATATGTCCTTGACTAAAGATGATTAAAATCTCAATCTAAGCTTTAGAATTGAAATGTAATTTCCTCTCCCTTAATTATAGCAAAACAACTTTTCAACCCCTGCAACTTCACGAATTGAAACTTTGTTTTCTATAATTAACATTGCTAACTTGCAACCCTAAACGTAATAATCATGCTCCCACTAACATGATGATTATCAGCATAACACTTATGCTCTCACTAGCTCTGACATATTTCCAGAAATCTGCTGGACTTCTAAAATTTAGATTCATACACCCTTTCTTAGATAGCTCACATGTGTGTCTAAACAATTTTCAAAACTATGAAAAGGGATGCCGTAATCATAGTCTCAATTGCTTAGGCATTTGCCATTTCTCACAAGTCCATGTTAGTGTGCCGGTTAACCACACACGCTCCACTAACAACTTTTGAAAATGCAAATAACACAATTGATATCTACGTAAAATCTACTTAGTGAAAGCGTTTCCTCACCATCATTTTCATGAATCGGAGAGAAACCTTATGACACTTAGATTTTATAGTGTACGAGTTCCTATCCATATGAATTTGTCAAAACCATAATCTCAAGATAAGGTTAGTGACAAATTCAGCCTTACATGGATTAAACTTGTTCAATCTTAGTTTCTTGTCACCTTGGTAGCACAAGGCCCACCAATGCTTCCAAGTTGAACTCTGATAACTCACATGCAAATTCAACTTATTTGAAGTAGGTACAGAAATAAGAATTATGTCAACACGATAGGTTGCAAACCTTAAGTCGTGTGCTAGTGATATATTACAGGTTTTACTCTTGATTAAATCTTGAAACTCTTTCAGGATCTTTAAGGCTCCCACTGTCCCCTTGACATATAAGTTTCCCCAGTCAAGAGTCATTCCTTGACAAAACAAATATTCAAGGGATAGTGCGGATTCTTATCAAGACTAACACTTCACACAATTGGTCTTAGTTGGTCTTTGTCTCATCCAAGACATCACAACTTACCAATCTCAAATGTACAAGAATAGAAAACATTTTACTCTTACATTTGACTAGTGTTAATAATCTTCCTTTATGTCACTCAAGGTTACAATCTTGGAGTATGACTCTAAGAATTGTTTTGGAATGAAGTATGACTCATCTTCTTGATTTTAACCAATGCAACAATTCACGACCTCTTTTCTTAGCCATAACAATGCACTAAGACGTCCTTAGAGTATGAATTTGTGATATTGTTTCATAATCATTAAGATGATCATGAAACATGACACTAAAGTACTCTCCCATCCTTTTAGATTTGAGAAACTTTTATCTTTCTGCCTAATTTGATTCTTCTCATTTGTTTTGTCATGCATTGTAACCTTTCCAATGTTACAGAATTATACTTAACCTTATAAGTATAATCATATTTACTAAACTTTAGTAAATCATGACAAATCAATCTTTGTGGTGGACCTTGACCAACGCACACCCAGTGTACCTAATTCCTTAGTCCTTCAATTGACTCACATATACATGTGATCAAGAATTAGTCTTAATTTTCAAAGATGAAAATTCTCATTCATCATACAATACAACTTGTATGATTCCAAGTTTCTGTCCAATTGAAACTTGGGTGATGAAAAACTTTCTTCATTTGGTAAATTCAGACACTACCACAAATGAAAGAATCAAATCCACTTTCCAATATTGCTATTACTGGAAACACATAAGCAACAATTTTCCACAGATGCCATTGTAAGGATATTTTTTTAAAATAAATAAAATTAAAACCCCTTTTTTTTATTTTAAAACTTTGCGGAAAAACTTATCCTTACAATCCACATGAAAACCTAGTTGTTATCTATTCATAAGCAATATATTATAACTCTTAAGCAACAGCTCAAAATTCTGATTACCAAACCATGCGATCGAAACCCACATTCGCAATCAGAATCAACATATACTTACTTTAAGCTTCCTATCTTTTCTTTGATTCTTAAAATATCAGCATGTGACCCATTCACATTATGTAATAAGAATCTCCAAATAGAAACTTAATAGAGTTAGTCAGTGGACTTTAACTGAAGTAGAGTCAAACTTTTTGACTTGATCAATCTTATGATCTTTCAGGTAAATATGGCAGCTTCGCAATTAGTGTCCCTCCCTTTGGCAATAAAACATATAGACCCTTTGGTAATGGCACATGAGACTATCTCAGACTTAGCCTTTCTCTTTACCATTTGGTCAACGTAGTTGACTATGGCCGATCCCTTTCCATTGGGAAGAGAAATACTTTTCTAGATATCCAATGCTACCATTGCCAATGTCTGTTTAAGGTTTGGGAAGTTGATCTTCTAATAAAATTTGCTTTACTAGTGTTCCGAATCATTGCTGAATCTGCAACACTGAGCAAATAGATAAGATCATTAAGGCTCGTGTCATAGTTTGTCTCATAGTAGTCCCAAAGAGACTCACTATGTTACTAAGAAAGTGATTGAACATCCAACTTTTCACCAGACTTTGACACCCAACTCTCCCGGCTTGTCAATATGTGACTTTATCCCCAAGATGTGAGCACACATAGACTATGCTTGCCAATAGGGATTGAGTGACTTTAAACTTTTCAAGAACTTGTGGGTGAGGGAGAATAATTGGAGGAGGTGGAGGAAATGAAGCATGATGTTGAGGGACACCGTCTTCAAGAGATTTGGAAAGATCATAGTTGTCTGAACCAGACATCTATAATGGGAGAAAATCAAGTTAGTTAATTCAAAATCCTTAATATAACACCCAATATGAAATATTAAGGCTAGGACCCAACACAATATTTTATAATTTGGAAGAGGGATGCCGTAATCCAAGCTATAAAATATTTGAAGGTAGGCGAATGACGATTCACCAATTTCCACCATGAAAAACAAAATAATTTATTAGGTTTTAATTGGGTTTGAAATTCCTAGATCTTTTGAGATTCATCGAACTTTTCAATGGCATGTTTCAATCTCGAGTGTGCCCTCTCAAATTTTGTGACTGGGATGCCGAGGAACACAAAACAAGGTGTGAATAACCATACCAATTCACTTGGTACCCTTAATATTATCACCCAATCAATGCGCCGGTTAACCACACACGCTCCATTGATCTATGACAAACATTAAGTCACCCTTCGTGATCCTTACTAGTCCAAGTTAGTGTGCCGGTTAACCACACACGCTCCACCAACGACTTGGTAAGGTACAAAGTGTGAATTCCATGGGCTAGCACCAAATTCACATTTTTCCTAAAGTAACTAAGACTGGGAATTAAATAAAACATTTAGTTACTTTATAATATTCATTATACTTTTAATGAGAATTTAAAGTCATTGTCCTACCCGTTCGGCTAACGACCCTCCACCGATCAAGCAAGCGGTGGGTGAGAGTGGAGACCCATTAAGTTGCCATTTTATAGGCAACAACCTTATACCCACCTTATGGACCGGCTTCGTGAATGAGGTCTACTAACGGTAAAACGACTTGTTCATATACATACATACATATATATATATATATATATATATATATATATATATATATATATATATATATATATATATAATTAACCATTAATGTTATAAATAATATAAGCGTTGAATTTTAACTTTTAAAATTCTAAGTGTTGGAATTAAAGTTTATTAAAGTGTGTGAAACTTTTCCAAATTCCAAAACTTGAGGGCAAGTTTTGTAACTCTTCAAAACTTTTTCATTTCATAACTTATGAATTAAAGGTTCATAAAATGAAGACTCTTCATTTTATGTAACTTATGTGTTTTTAATGTGTGTTAAAGAAAAGTGACATTTAGATATCCATAACTTGAGGACAAATTATGGACTCCATTAAAACACATAAATGATCAAGAATTAATCCTAAACAATTCAGCAAATAATTCCTATCATCTTCTAAATTCATAAGAACATGAACATGATCATCAAAATTTCAAGAATTATATGAACACATAAAATCATGGAATTTTGATATATGCTATTGTAAATGGATTAGAACAACCATTACACCAACTAAAACAAGTTTTAAAACACCAAAACAGTTTAGGGTAATGTTTCTAGTCCATTTCCAGCAACAAAAGTCGAAATTCTGCATTCTGATCATTCTACTCGCCGAGTGCACGAACCTACTCGGCGAGTAGGATGAATTTTGCCTTGTACTCGGCGAGTCCCCCCATGGACTCGGCGAGTCCATCAGCCAGACAGCAACAATTTCAACTTTTTTTCACTATTTTGCATCAAGTATCAAACAAGCAAGCCTAGGCTCTGATACCACTGTTGAGTTTTGAGCAATCTAACACTTCCTAAGTGTGCATGCAACCCTAATAAACCTTGGATCTATGTTTTCTTCTAAAATACATGCAAAATAATAATTTTTCCAAGGTTCATAACCTATCCAACATGGCATGGGGTACTTTTAAACATAAAAGAATTAGATGAGATTACATACCTTTTGATGATGAGTTTGATTCCTTGGGAGTTTGAGGGCCAAGCACCAATAGTGTGAATGCCTCAAATGGAATCACAAATCACCACAAACTCTTGGAAAACTTTGAGAGAGTGTATACACACTTATTAAATCGGCCACACACAAACACACATACTCTAGTGACACTAGTGGGTATTTCATGCAACATAAGCATGCTTATATAGTGTACATGATTAGGGTGAAACCCTAATAACCCATGACCTTTCCTTTTCCAAGGATCCATGGGTTAAAAGCTCCATGGATCATCCATGGACTTCCATACAAGCCTAGCCCATTAACAAATGAGTGTTATCCCACACTATATAAAACCAATAGCCCACAATCTAATTAGTCTTCCTTTTAATCTCTAAATTAATTCATAATTAATTTAAGACTAAGACTAATTAAATAACATGACTTCATATTAATATATTATAACTTATAATATATTAATAAACATATGTGTATAACTCTCATAAAATTATCCATAAATAGTTCGGGTGAAGTGCAACCCAAATGGACCATGCCGGGTCAGGTCAAGTATATACCAAATAAGTTATGGACTTAGACACCTTATCCAACACTTATACCCCCCTTATAGACCGGCTTCGTGAATGAGACCTACTAACGGTAAGACCGACAATTTAATTAGTCTCTTTTGATCACAAAATTAGTTCCTAATTAATTCTTGATCAATACTAATTAAATAATATGATTCCATATTAATATATTATACTTGTAATATATTAATAAATCATAAATAACCTCTTTCTCAAATATCCATCCTATCAGATTGTTCTGGTGAAGGCAATCCAAATGGACCATGCTACTCTCGAGTCGAGTACATACAAATTATAGTTATGGGCTTAGACACCTAATCCAACACCAATCTCCCAGGTCCCCAACATTGGTGTAAGTTAGGCCTATTACGGGTGTGGCGGAATTGGACACTTCAAGAGGGATTGTCCAATATCAAGGAACTCTGACAGAGATGGAAGAATGTTGATGATCACAATAGGAAAGACTGTCCCGGAACCACCTGTGAATAGCGGTACGTTTTTTTCCAATAAAAATAATTGAAGCTTAAATTTTTACTAAAATTTGTGCCAATTAAAAAGAAATTATAAATTACCCACTCGTCCGAACAAAATCACAACATTCATATAAAAACTAAGGATCCTTGCAAGTAAGCTATGATGGCTTAGTGTATACATTTGGGTTATTTATAATTAAGATTTTAAGGCTTAGAGTGTGTGAGTCTGCCTTAATTATTGTTCCTTGTCTGGTTGTGGATTTAGAGCAGAGTCACTTAGTCGACTGTCCTCCCAATCTTAATTATACATGACTTGCATACACCAAGAAATTTTAGAGGGACCTGGTAGGGATCGTATTATGAAATTTCATCACTAATTATCGAAACACTCGTACTACTGGTACTCGCTAAGCGCGATGCAAATGGTTGCAGTAGTAATAGCAAGGATAAAGCTGAAAACACTAAAAACATACACATAGAATGCACTGTTGTTCTAACAAACGCTCTTTCCAAATCAACTTAATACCTAAGATATTCCAACGTCGTCATTCGAAATGGATTGACTTGGCCCTCACCATACCAAATTCATGTGCTATGAAAAGATCCTTTGCCTTAACCGACCGACTAGCGAAACCCTTTTCAATCGATACCGATAAATCTGAAACTAATCTCCAAATCGTTTCTCATTTCAAAACACCGAAGTACTCATGCGAGGAGTACCATACCTTTCGCAACCTTTTTGAAGCATCCCTAACCGACCTTTCAGAAATGCCACTCGTATGGCAAGTCAAGTTCATGAATAGAGACTAAGGACAAATACGCGAGGGTGGTATATAATTAAGATTCTACGGACTTAGGATGTATGTTTCCGCCCTATCTCCTGTTCTTTGTCTGGTTGTGGACTTAAGGCAGAGTCACCCATCCGACCGTCTTAACAATCTTCATTATATACGACTTCCATACATGAGGCGACGATATATAAATCAAGTATGAGTCCTACCATGAACTTCAGGACAAAGCTACTCACAACTACGAGTGGGCATGCAACCATCTGGATGAACGTAGACAAGTAAACCGAACCCACACACTCCCTACCGATCAAAACATCGAACGAAATAGTGAAGATCCACTGGAATGTCAAACGAGAATCTAAGTTCACTTAGGAACGAGAAGATCAGACGGAACAGAAGTCCACACATCTTTCCTCAACCCTTGATGTCCCACTGAGAATTCAAATTTTGGGACGAAATCCCCTCTAACGGGGTGATAATGTGACAACCTGAAAAATCCTAGAGCAAACTAAGTCAAAACTTCACACATGTATCAGTAGATTTATAATGCACTTGATTCAATGGAACATTGAAAACCAAGAAAGAGTATACTTATTCAAGTTTATATGTATATACATTTTGAAAGCCAAGTTATAGTGAAACTTTGAAAGACAAATGAAGTCAACAAGCCTTAAGGAGTCAACACAAGTCCAAGTAATAAGTTTAAAAGTAGGTTAGTATATATTACTTAAGGATTCCGATTTTTGAATGTTGGAACACTATCCCTTACTTTTAGCATGATAGATCCGAAATCCCTTCATGAGAAAAGCCTATGGATCGAAAACACATCTTGAGGCCCATTAAAAGATCCGAAAACACATACTTTGAAGAGATTAGATCCGAAAACACCTCCTTTCTAGAAGACCATGGCCGAAATCTCTTTTCCTTTTGACTTTAGATTCGAAAACTCTTTTCCTTAACGAAAACTCATTACTAGAACATGCCTAGTACGAAAATCCTCTTTATATATATGTAATTCTTCCGAAAACCTTATCACATTCACTTGAATTGAAAAAATATCTAGATATTTTAGCCACTTGATTTGAAGATTACTTTCCTAGGAAGATAAGATACACTTACCAATGCAAACCTTATCACATTCGCCCTATATAATACACGATTTAGGATCCATTTGATACACTACCAGTAAACAATTTTCAAAAGTTCTCACTCAAATAAGCAAACCCATTCCTTTCATCTTGAGTGCAAATTAAGCTCCAGAAGATCTTCAAACTACTTATATATTGGTAATATTTAGTGTTTATGGAATACTTGTGTTATTAAGACATCTTATTCACACACTATTGTGTGTTTAAAACAATTAGGATTACCACATCCTTCCCGTATTCTAGCCCGAAGTCACCGCTTCTGTCTCGTTATCAAACCACGACTACACATAAGGTGAGTTCATACCCCCATACTTTTTCAAGTTTTTTCTATGTTTTAGGGGGGAGAATACAATTAACACATAATGAAACTTGTGTTAAAATACAATATATTGTTTATGCCTTCTTACTTTTTACGTATCTATTTATGAGAAAACATCAAATATATGAAACAACGTTATTACTAAATTAGTAAACATTTACATGCAAAATATGTTAAAACGTAACAATTATCATTTTCAACGAAATATAGATTTTAGACTATAATAGGTATAGTTTGGGGGAATGTTCACATTATTTTACCCTTTTTGGGGGCAAAGAAACGATTATATAAAAATATGATTATTTTTATATTTTATAACTATTACGAAAGAGGAAAAAAATTTATATACTAACGATTTCATTGCAATAATACGTAAACTCGTTGGAAATTTGTGAGACATTGGCTTCGTCGTACCTACCAAGGTATACATGGAAGTCTTGTTTTATAACTCGAGTCTCATTCCGGAGAGCGTGATACTTGCGTATAGATCTATACGGGATTAATGACCCCGTACCCTGGCTAATAGCTACAGCCTAACCGGCAGGTTATGGGTGACAAATATCAAACAGTTAGACGCTTGAAGAACGTCGTGGCAGACAAATCATTTGTTAGCACGGTTATGAAAACTCACATGATAAACGAAAAATACGTTATTTTACATGAAATTGACAATACACTTATTTTTACACGAAAACACATCTCTTCAAACGGTTTTATTCACAAATAAAACTACATGTCATTAACTTAAGTATGGTAATATACTTACACTTTTTGGTCTTGGAGCAATTAAGATTACAATTCAGCTTTAAGGAAAATATAGGATTTTCTGGGATAAACGCCAATACTTTTCAAGCAAACAGTTTACAAATCAGCTTTAAGGAAAATATAGGATTTTTCGGGATAAACGTCAATACTTTTGAAGCAAACAATTTACAAAACAGCTTTAAGGAAAATATAGGATCTTCCGGGATAAACGTCAATACTTTTCAAGTAAACAATTTACAGTTCAGCTTTATAGAAAATATAGGATTTTTCTGGAGGAACACAATATCATTTTCAAAGAACAAAGAACATACCTTTTCATATAAAATACTTATCAACTCACCAACTTAAAAGTTGATACACTTTCAAAATCACTAGTATTCTCAGGAAACTAGTAGACAGGTACACACACAGGTTTCGAGAAGACGGAGCATAGTAGCTTCAAGTCTTTGTTTTGTTATTTAATTTTGGAGTCAATCATATGCGAATTGAATACAATGTAAACTTTATATTCTTGATATAATGGTTGTTGTTGCTTTGATTACTATTATACAATTGTTGTGATATTGTACATGACGTCCTCCACCCCCGATTTTGAGCCACCATCCTCTCTCTCCAAGATCATTCTTGTTGCCTTGGTGTTTGTGATCGATTAGAGGTATTACATTTGTGATACTAGGCTCTCAAAGCTTGAAGATTTTTGCAATAATATAAAGGTAATCATCTGAACTTATTAAGTTATTGATTTCGATTTTAATATGCTAGAATTAGGGTTTATAAGCTTTGGATAATTTGCATGTACAATAGAGAAACATAGATCCAAAGTTTTATGGTTTGCATGTGCACCATAGGATTGTTGTTATGCTCAAAACCCATAAGTTGTATCAGAGCTTTTATTGGTTTCTGTTGTATTTGATGCTTTGTATAATTATTCATTGCTTGAAATCGAAATATATGCTTTCTGTCTGACAAACTCATTGAGTCCCCTGATGAACTTGACGAGTCTAAATGCTGACTCGATGAGTCGGAGTGTCAAACAGAGGGAATTTTGGGATTTTGGCCTATTTTGACTTTGGATAATTACCAAAAACATTTTTGATTGATAAAATCCGAATTTTATTAATATGATGACATTATCGTTATCAAAATAGAAGATAATTCCAAATTTATTAGATAATAAATTGCCTTATATGATAAACTTTAATTATTTGAATTATTGGAAAGAGTTATCTTGCCATGAAATTAGATTAGGTCAAAATTAGATAATCACCAATTAATTGTTTAATTATATTATTTGAATTTTGATCTAGAAAATTTTGAAAAGTTTCAAAACTTTCCCTCAAGTTCTGGAATTTAAGTTTTGATTAAAAAGTTTGATTTTGAAATATTTGAATTCTAAACCCTAGAATTTTATAAGTTTAAAATTCAACCCTTATACTATTATAATATTATAAGAATAATTATATATATATATATATATATATATATATATATATATATATATATATATATATATATATATATATATAAGATTAATGCTAGTCTTACCGTTAGTAGGCCTCCTTCACGAAGCCGATCTATAAGGGGGGTATAAGGTTGCTGCCTATAAAATGACGGTTTAATGGGTGTCCACTCTCACTCACCGCTTCCTTGATTGGTGGAGGGTCATTAGACAAACGGGTAGGATAGGGCAACTAATTCCTCATTAAAAGTATAATGATAATAAAGTAACTAAATGTTTTTATAAAAATTCTCAATCTTAGTTACTTTAGGAAAAATGTGAAGACGATGTTATTCCATGAAATTACACTTTGTACCATTGACAAGACGTTAGTGGAGCGTGTGCGGTTAACCAGCACACTAATTTGGGTCTAGCAAGGGTGGCAAAGGGTGACTCGAGGTTTGTCATAGATCAATGGAGCGTGTGTAGCTAACCGACACATTGATTAGGTGACTGTAACATCGAGGGCACCAAGTACATTTGCATGGTTATTCACACCTTGTTTGTAATCCTTGGTATCCCAGTCACAAACTTGAAGGGCATATCGAGATTTAAAAATGCCATTGAAAAGTTCAATGAATCTTAAAAGATCTAGGATAGGAGTTTTCAATACATTTAAAACTTAATTTCTTTTTCGTTTTTCATGGTGGAAATTAGTGAATCATCATTTACTTACCTTCAAATTATTTGTTGTTTAGATTACGACATCCCTCTTCTAAATTGCAAATAATGTTGTTGGATCCTAGCCCTAATTTCTCATTTGGGTGTTTAATTGGGGATTCTTATCTAATCAAGCTTTGTCTCTTTCCTTTTTAGATGTCTAACTCAAACAACAACAACGCTTCTGGCTCGAACTCTTCCGACTCGTTCTCACTCATGAATTTGTGTGGGAGGGTGATTTTCGATGGAACCAATTTCAATGATTGGATCCGCAACATTTGAATGGTTACACGTTACGAGGACAAGGAGTATGTCCTCGACAAGGAGCTGAAAGAAGTAAATTTCAACACTAATACTCCCAAGGAGATCGTTGCCTTTGAGGCTCATGAGCACGATGCTACGAAAGTCCATTGCATCATGCCCTCGACAATGACTACCGAACTCTAAAAGTCCTACGAGGACTACTATCCCTACGAGATGCATCAGGATTTACTAGACAGGTACCACCAAATTTCTAGTCAGGAGAAGTACAAGATCATCACTTCGATGATCACTACCTAGATGAAGGACGGAGAGTCTGTCACAGCCCATCTGCAGAAAATGCAGAGATATGTCGACCGCCTGTTGACGTTAAATGTTAACTTCGATGAGCAGCTGGTGATTGATATCATTCTTCACTCCTTGCCACCTTCTATCAACCAGTTCCGCATGATATACCACATGAACAAGGAGGATGTCAGCTTGAGCAAGCTTCAAGGCTTGTTGAGGATTGCTGAGAGCAACCTCAAGGACAAATCTGTTGCATCCACTCCCGCTACTGTTGCCCCCTTCTTGGCTATTGGGCAAGGGAAGGATAAGAAGAGGAAGGCTCCTTTAAAGAGCCACCATAAGGGAAAGTCCCATTATAGTACCTCCTCTAGTGGAGCCAAGGCTGGTCCCGCTGCACCCTCCTCGACCCCGAAGGATGCGGAGTGCTACCACTGCCATGACAAAGGGCATTGGAAATGAAGCTACCCGAAATATCTGCCAGATATCAAGGATAGGAAGATCAAGCCGTCCTTCGCAGGTATTTACACTATTCAATCTAATAACTCATCGCATGTTATTTCTTGGGTTCTTGATATAGGATGTGGTTTTCACTTTTGTTTTGATTTACAGGGCCTAAGAAAAAATAGGGATGTGGAGCATGGGAAGATAAACTTGATCATGAGGAACAGAAGAGTGTCGCTTGTCACCAAGATTGGAGTTTACTCTTTAGTGCTTAGTAGTGGGTTAGGACTAGAGTTGAATAATTGTTGCTATTCGCTAGAAATGGCAAGAAACATCATTTCTTTTCATGGTTTATATAAACAAGGATTTAGATTTTCGTTTGATAATGAAAAGGGTTCTATTAATGCTTTTTAATGGTGTTTTCTATTTTGAAGCATTGTCTTGTAATGGAATATATGAAATTGTGATGGTTGTAGACAACTTAGGAAATAATGTGTTGCATATCGACTATTCCAATAGTTTGGACAAAGCATGCTTATGGCATTGTCGTCTTGGACATGTCAACAAGAAATATATGGCCCAACTCCAAAAGGATGGGGTGTTGGAGTCATTCGACCTTAGGGACGATGACGTGTGCGAGTCTTGTTTACTTGGAAAGATGACCAAGTCACTCTTCATTGGTACTTATGAAAGGGGTGAGAGTTTATTGGATCTCACACACCGATGTGTGTTGGCCCTTTAGATCCACCACAAGGGATGTATGCCACTTCTATGTGACTTTCACTGATGATTATCGCAGATATGGGTATATCTACTTAATCAAGTACAAGTCAGAAACCTTTGAAAAGTTCAAAGATTTTAAACAAGAAGTGGAGAATCAGTTGGGCAGGAAAATTAAGATGCTCCGATCCGATCGAGGTGGTGAGTACCATAGTCTTAAATTCCACGACTACCTCAAGGAATGTGAAATTGTTTAGCAATAAACGCCACCTAGGACACCGCAATTGAACGGTGTGGGTGAGATGTGTAATCGAACCTTGCTAGACATGGTTTGTTCCATGATGAGTTGGGCTTCGTTACCTATCTCATTCTGGGGGTATGCCTTAGAGACTGTCGCCCATATCCTTAACTTAGTCCCTACAAAGAAGGTTGCCAAAACACCTCACGAGATGTGAACAGGGAAAGCTCCCTTGTTGGCACATATAAAGGTTTGGGGTTGCGAGGCTTTTGTAAGACAAGAGACTCACGACAAGCTCGAACCTTGCAGTGAGCGGTGTATTTTCATCGGCTACCCGTAGAAGTCCTTTGGAGATCTCTTCTATAGACCGAGTGACAATGTTGACTTCGTTGCGAGAAGAGGAGTTTTCCGAGAGCAATAACTCATAAGCCAACGGGACAGTGGAAGGCAAATTGATTGTTAAGAGCTTCAAGAATCAAGTGATGAAGGAACCTCTAACACTGACACTCAACCTGAGGAGGATTTTAACATGTTGAACTAGTTGACGAGTCCCTACCTCTTAGACGTTCCAGGAGAGTTAGTGTTCCACTACAGTTTTATGGTTTTCATATTAATACCGAAGGTGATACGTTTATTAGTGATAGCACACTAGTAAATTTGGATGAACCTAACAGCTACAAGGAAGCCATGGCAGGCTCGGAGTCTGCAAAGTGTAAAGAAGCTACAAACAGAGAGATTCAGTCCATCTATGACAACCAAGTTTGGAATTTGGTTGACAATGTGTCGGGTTGTAAGATGGTTGGGTGCAAGTGGATCTTCAAGAAGAAGACCGACAAGGATGGGAAAGTGCACACTTATAAGGCGCGATTGGCTGTGAAGGGCTTTAATCAAACTCCCGGAGTTGACTATATGAGACCTTCTCACCAGTTGTGAAGATAAAGTCTATAAGGGTTATGCTAGCCATAGATGCGTTTCATGATTATGAAATATGGCAGATGGACGTCAAAATTGCTTTCCTTAATGGGAAGTTAGATGAGGATGTTTACATGAGTCAGCCAGAGGGTTTTGTCGATGCGAAACACCCTAATAGAGTGTGTAAGCTTGAGAAATCCATTTATGGATTGAAACAAGCATCTCGCAGATGGAATCCTTGTTTCGATGAGAAAGTCAAAGAGTTTGGCTTCCTGCGAAGCGAGGATGAGTCCTGCGTATATGTCAAAGCTATTGGGAGTATAGTTAGCTCCCGCGTATTGTATGTCGATGACATACTGCTCATAGGAAACGACATCACAACCCTGCAGGAGGTTAAGTCCTGGCTTGGGAAGTGCTTCACTATAAAGGACCTCAAAGAGGCTGCCTATATTCTGGGAATAAGGATGGTGAGAAATAGGAGTAAGAGGCTAATAGGACTTAGTCAGAATACTTACCTGGAAAAAGGTACTAAAACATTTTAGTATGGAGAATTCCAATAAAGGGGAGTTACCGATCCAAAGCAATGCCAAGTTGAGTAAGACTCAAAGCCCAAGTACCGAAGCCGAGATAGCAGTGATGAGTCGGGTACCTTATGCTTCCACAGTTGGCTCGATCATGTATGCTATGACTTGTACTCGCCCTGATGTGGCCTTCGCTTTAAGCATGGTCAGCATATATCAAGGGAACCCTTTCAGAGCACATTGGACCGCAGTAAAGAATATTCTTAAGTACCTTCGAAGGACCAAGGAATGGTTTCTTATCCTCGGTAGGAGTGATGACTTAAGGGTGCACAGGTATAGTGACGCAAGCTTTCAGACCGACCGTGAAAACTACTGCTTTCAGTTGGGCTGGGTCTTTACCCTGAATGGAGGAGCAGTGACATGGAAAAGTTCCAAGCAGGAGACCGTAGCTGATTCAACGTGCGAATCAGAGTACATAGCAGCGAGCGAAGCATCAAAGGAGGCGATATGGTTGAAGAACTTCATTGGACACCTTGGAGTTGTGCCAACCATAAACGAGCGTATGGAGATTTTCTGCGATAATGAAGGAGTAGTTGCCTTGACCAAGGAACCAAGGGATCATGACAGATCCTGACATATCGACATGAAATATCACTTGATTAGACATCGGGTAGAAGAGGGACTCCTCGTAGTAAAGAGGGTATCGTCATAGGATAACCCAGCAGATCCCCTTACGAAGGGACTGAGTAGGGTTAAGCACTTGCATCACGCTAGGAGCATTGGGTAGAAGGACGATATTATTTTAGATTAGATAGCTTCGAAATGTGTAAT